>NW_005187407.1:5393486-5405212 GCF_000239375.1 Pundamilia nyererei | reverse complement strand
AAAAAAAAAAAATCTGTCTTTGGCTCAAATTATACGAATAATAAAAAAAAGTAGACCGAGTAAAAAACACGAGCCTGTAAAGTCACAGCGTCTTAGCAAAAAGGCGGGACTTCTTCTAATGCGAATCAGCTGAAATGAAAACACTTTGACACATTAAAAGAAAAACACTGAAGCACCCACAAACACACAGGCTCACACAAGCAGTCAAAGTCAGGCATGAGAAAAACAAAGTAGTACTGATGGCATTCGCTGTGACGAGTTTCAAAATACATTCAACAGAACAGCTCACATTACTTAAAATAAAATGCTGAAGCAAATCAGCTAGTACTTGTTGCACTTAAAAATAAATGACATCTCCTATTGTTCTACTTACTTTTACTGTGAAAGGATCCAAAACCAAATCACAGAGCTCCAAAGTTTGAGCTAGTTTTAATGGAGGACATGAACTGACAGAAAACAAAAAAACACTGATGTGGATTTGTGGAAAAAATTAAAATAAAGTGCATTTGTTAAAACAAACCTCATCTGAGGTATTCAAAAAAAATCACATCAAATGGCACAAAAACAAACTTGACTCCATTACACAGTGCACTGAAGACAAAATGAACTATTTACAGTCAATTTAAACACACAGAGACATTTGTGTCATTGTCAGGTGCGTTCTATCCAAAGTTGAAGACAGATTGTAGAAGCCGTCGTGACGTCTTGTTTATTTTATTTTGCATTTTTTACCTCCAGAGAGCTGATTCTCTTATAATTAGTGACACCAGCATGTCCTGCTTCCACTGGGAGGTCTTTCACCTTTAAAGAAAATTAAAGTCCTAATAACTGCTCAGGCTGCTGGTTCCTCACTGCAAGAAACAGGTGCCAGTGTTAAGTATCAGTGCTCAGCAAAAAACTTCCAAACCATTTATTTGTAGTGCACACACATACCCAGACCTACACACATGCAGGCGCACACAAAGACTCCCGCTATTACATCAACACAGTGCTCAGAAAACATGGCAGGAGCAGGGCAAGCCGTTTGAAATTTTGAGAATCAAAGTGTAAAGAGGAGGTGGCAAAACTACGGGGGTAGATCCTCCAGCTGTCCCGGTGTGGATGGAGACTCTCCATATCCTTCTGCGCACTGTATGCTGCCACTGTGAAGTTAGCATCCCCGGTGGTCAGGAGGTCAAACACACAGGAGTGGAAGTAAATGTCCTCTACCTCCAGTTGCTCCCTGCACCGCTCCCTCGCCCCCTCCACACCAAAGACCTGCGTGGAGCCGTAGGCGGATGTTTGTGTCTGTGAGGAGTAGCTTGGCCGACGTAGCTGCTGAAGCTGCAGGCCAAGCGCAGGAGGGGAGACGGGCAGGGGAAGATGCCCCGCCTGGTCGATGCGCTCTGCGCTGGGGCAGCCGTTCAGGCAGAGCTGCAGGTCCTGGGTGGCATCGTAGGCCTGAGCCAGCTCCTCTGGGATCCGCACCGCCAGGGTCAAGTAGCGCCCCAGTTGGCGAACAATTACAGTCACGCCGATGTAGCCAGCGTGCAGCTCCACGTGGCGCCCTGGGCTGCGCTCGGAGATCCACAGAGCCCGGACCTTCCTGCTTGCTCCGTCTGCACCAGCAGAATTGTGCATGGGGTCGCCACTGCTCACGGTTCCATCATCAAAGGCAGCCGGAAGGTTGTCCGTGACGGCCTGGTAGACCCTCTGGTCCGTACAGCCCTCGTAGGGTTTGAAGATGATGGTGATCTATAAAGCAGCAGAGCATCAGGTAACTTAGAGGAACACTTCAAATGTGTTCAGTTTACAGTTATTGAGACATTTCATTAATTTCATTTTACATGATAGAAACAATTGTAATCAAAAAGATGAATATAGCAAGTAAATTGAAAGTAAATTAATCACCAACTAATTTAATAATTTCCTAATGAATTTCAGTGGCTTTTGGACCCTGTCAATGAAATATCTTTAGCAAGCAGACTGCTAGTTGAACAAAACAGAAAATATGAATATAGCTGCACTTTGGTTGATCAGGAAGACAGAAAATCCTAATAAATCATAAAATAATAATAAGCTGCAATTCCAACTATCTGGTTAGTTTAAACCTTTTAAACAAATGTTTGATACATTTCCCTTTTTTGTGTTGTAACTGAGCATCCTGGGGTTCCTAAAATAAAAAGAGTCAATTTATTCAGTTTAGTTACTTTTATGCACTAAACTGTTAATAATTGAATCAAGAAAAAAAAATCTCATGACAAGCAGAAGAAATTTCCATCTGTCTGTTTTTCACAAATATCAACACTCACCCACTGCACAGGTCACCAACTCTCATCAGGCTACATTTGAGAAACGACTTAATGACTTTTTAACAAGTTGTAATTTGACACAGCTATGCAAACATGCTTACACATGCACGCACACGAACACACAGGCTGGCAGAAACACACACACACACACACATATACACACAAATACGCACACACACACACACACACTGGTGAGTGGAAGCTGGAAGTGGTAGATGCAGGGTGTGGTGTGAGCATTACGGTTAGCACTAGCATCATAGTTCCGGTGAATGGCTGCTTTGTTCATATGACAGCCGTGAGGAATGAGACCTGGCAGGCCATTAAGCCTGGAGGGCCGTTAATGTGTGTGAAAGAGTGTGTATGTGTGCGTGTCTGTGTCCTTAATAATCGTGACTAATAACTTGCCCCACCTCTGACACAAGGTCAAACCTACAGCTCCAAAGTGTAGCAGCTGTACTATTTGCTTAATGTGTGTGTGTTTCTGCGAGTGTGTGCGTGACTAAGTGTATGCACGGGTGTGTATGTCCTTTAATAATTAAAGCTATCGACTGTGCTAGAAAGTGCAGATGATCGCGGGGAAACAACATTGCTTCTTTAACACCACAAAGATCACCTTGTGTGGTTCGTCATCCATTTAGTGGTGTGTGCCTGCGTGTGTGCTTGTGAGTGAGCGTCTTCTGCACTGTGTCCTCTAAGACACACAGTGCCGTAAGCAGAGCACAAGGAGTGCCACTCGTGAACTTATGAGACACACGCACAAGTGCTTGCAGACACACACATAAGTAAACAGTGGGTCCTTTCACACATCTCATTCCATGTTATTAAAGGTCAGGCTGTACGCAGCCATTAACCAAGTTAGGTTTCTAACACTGTTTCAGTCACAAGAGTTAAGAGTCACAAGATTGAGGCTGTTTACCTTACACCTGTGAGTCTATGGGAGCGAGAAACACTCAGCATGAGAGTCAAGGAGAGCATGTTTTCCAGTAGGACTTTGATAAGATTTCTTATTCTGACGTGCATAAAAGTAGCTTGGACGTCATTATGGAAACCCAAACAAGAGATATATAACTAGACTGTTAACCCTGCTTGCACTTGTAAGAGTGTTTCAGCTTCAAAAATGGAAAAATAAGAGCCCAAAAGCCAGTTTCCGGTTCCTTACCTTATTGGTTGCTGTTGCACTGGAGCCAGGAACCACAGGAACATTAGTGACCTGCACTGAAAGGTAGTCGTTATCAATAAGAGGCCATGCTCCCTCCACTTTACAAGTCTGGAAGCTGTCCTTGAATGTCCTCAGGTGGGGGTCACCAAAGAGCCCACAAAACAGGTACTCAGCCCGAGAGTGGCTGTGGCTGTGGCTGTGAGTGTGTGAGTGTGAGTGAGCGTGTGCATGGGATTGCGTGTGGGCGTGCTGAGTGCGGCTGTGATAGTTGCATGGCTCAAAGGGAATCTCGGGGTGTGTGGGAGAAGTGGGGCCGTCTCTGGAGCAGTTTCTCTGGCTCATTAGGTCTGAGATGCCCAGAACAGCCGAGTGGAAGACCAGGTTTCCACGGCAGGCCTTTGCTGTCCTCTGAGTGCAGGCCGAGTACGCACGCAAAGCCTTGCAAAATTCAGTGTGAAAGCCATCCACCGCAGGGTTCAGGTGGGAGGTCAGGGAGACAAAGTCGGTGGTGCACTTCTGGATACGACACTGAGGTGTGGCCACCTGGCACTGACCTGAAGAGGACACACAGATAGAGTCTGGAATACTAATATATAATACACACATGTCTGATAATTTAGGCATGAACTAGACACAGTTATGTCTCAGTGGAAGTGAAAAGGTTGTGCAATCACACAAGACTACCAAGGTTACGTGTGAAGAAAGCTTTGATTTTAAGCACGCAGTGATATGAGTCTTTTTACAGTCTAATAAAAACCTAATAAAACTAGAAAAAGAACCAGCTGTTGATTGAAAGTCTGGATCAATCATCAGTGCCGCTCTGTGAGCGTAATAAACCTGAAGTGTAATAAACCAAAGAGCAACCGGAGAGAGGGAAGACGAAGCATGTTTTACCACAAGCAGTGAGATAAAAGTGCCCATACAGCCAAGGAGCACACAGCATATAGAGCATTATAGACAAAGGGAACAGGGCAAAGCAGCTGTGCTGTGAATACAAACACAACACAGTGACTTTTTGAAGCTAATAATCTTCGTCAGCAAGGTGCTGAATAATTGTGTTAGTGATCCTGGGTGGCTTCTGCAGAGGAAGAACATAATCAAAAATGCACCTCGTGTAGCCATCAGAAACAGATTTCCCTGATGTTTTATCTTTTTCTGCGTTTCTAAATGTAACGAGGGTCAAAGTCGCCTTTTATATCATAGATCATCGGAGAGAGAGAGAGAAAGATAGAGCGAGAAAGAGATTAGAGACCAGACCTAATGCATTAGTCACAACGTGCTCCAATTAGATTAGGCCAGAGAGAGAGAGGCTCTGCAGTGTATGAGCAGCTACACACACACACACACACACACACAGCAATAGCTATCTTAGAAAGAATGCTGCTTGTACTTCCGTTAACCACACGCAGTCGGTGATCTTTAGATGATGGTCTCTTAATGGCCAAGAAAAGGCCGAAAGTGCAAGAGTTTTTACAGAAACGATCACTCAAACGTTACTCCATCACTTAACCAGCTGGCAGCACACGTCCGCTATTCTCTGTCGATTTATCTGATTTTAGAGCATGAAGGAGTGTGATGCCACCAAATGGGGGCAGTAATGCTCTGAATTTTGCTATTCGGGGTGCAGGTACGGACCCTCACTCACACTGCGCTTTAGAATCTTTCTCCTAACTGTTAAATACTGACACCAACCCACAGACACACACACACACAGGCTGCCTCCTATGCCAACCACCGCTGCACAGACAGGTCTGAGTACTGAGGACACATTGTGTCTTTGACTGGTGCACCAACAGCCTCCTTCTTTCCCTCCAATCTAGCCTGCAGTACCCAAATGCGACTCCCAATCTAATCAGAGCAGTTTGTTCTCTTTCAGAAGTTATCAGGATCATGAGCTGCTGCACAAAAAGCACTTATTCACTAATATTTTCTCCGAAGGATAACTTAGCGAGAAGCAAGCTGACCCTCTGACTGCAGGGCTCTGGCATTAAACCATCGATCTGCAAAACCTTACTGACGGAAAGCTTCTGTTGAAGTTTACACCACTGTGTCGCTCCCATGCTGACCCTGCACTCTGACCTCTCGGAAATAAAAACTAGGATTTCCATATGATGCTTAATAACGTCTGTAATATTTACACGTTACATGTTAAAGCACAATTTTCTTATTTGCTTCTGAAAACATTCATGCGATCTCCTTTGTAAACAGTTTCTCTAAATTAGCATATTTTTTGCCAAGTAAAGCCGAGGTGATGAATACTGCGGTGGCTGGCAAATACTATTAAGAGGAGAATACACAACTCCTCGTGTGTTTAAAATTGCCTTCAACATTGCTCCTTATCCTCTGTCTTCCTCGCGTTCAATATAATCCCACAGGACTCGAATCTTCTTCTCTCTCATATCTTCAGTTTTCTCTCTTTTTTTTCCTTTGTAGCTTCAATCACTTGCCTCCTTCAGCACTATCCTGCTTTCAGCCCCCTCAGCCTCATTCCCTGGCCAGCCTCACCTCCTTACTGCCTCTCTTCCTGAGGCACCTTCTCTACCATCAGACAGAGGTCATAAGATCAACCAGCTGAATCTCAATGGCTCGGTTTAGCATTTTTTTTTTTTTTTTCCTCCCAATCTCGCTGCCTTCAACTCCTTTGATCTCTGGAGATCAGGAAAGGATCTACTGGGATCATTTCTCAACCAAGGGAATAGCTCCAGAAGTGCTTATTGATCACCTTGTTGTGTGCACTCTCTCACACGCTGAGCTCAAATCACACAAACACCCTTTCCATAGCTTTAAGCTGCAAAGCTTTACAGGAGCTCACTCTCTCTGTCGTCGGCCAGACACTGTGAACAATAGTCAACAATTCAGACCCTCCTTCCTCCCTGCCTAAACAGACACATGGGGCTTACAACAAAGAAATGTATCTAAATACCCCAAAACATGTACAAGTTTTAACAAATAAAACATTCTGTTTGGCTGGACAAACTAAAAAAAGAACAAACAAAAAAACACATTCTTTCCAGGTGACGCACGTGCAACATAGGTGCCAAGAGGGTCTTTAATGTGAAGTGGGTCTCTCTCTGTGTTCCCATTTTGTCCGACTGCCTGCGCTGTGTTAAACTAATTACTGGAGGTGTGACTGCTCTACAGACAGCCGACCCCCTGCACAGACAAAAACACTCAGACTCAGCCAGATTTGATTTTTTTTTTTTTTTTTGCTGCCTTTTTGCACCAAATGTAAAATGCTTCTGTATCTTTACGAGACAGAAAACCAGACCAGCAAACAGTTTCACAAAAAAGTAAAGAGCTCTGCAAAGCCACAGAAAACAGAAGTATGTCAAAACTGTCACATTTGAGTTTAGTGTCAGAAATCCTTGCAGACACCTTGTTAACGTCCAGTTAACAGGCTCTTCATTTATTAAATTCATTGGGGTTTTTTGTTGTTGTTGTTTTTCTAACAAGCCTTGGATGATTGTAGGGGTTTTAAAAGATAAACATCCACAAATATAAAGAGAAATATGTTGGACATTCAAGAATATGTTCTTAAATTAGATTATCTGATCCTGTTTCTTACAATAGACATTATTAATCAGCATCAGCTCAACATTACATGTTTATTTAGGTTTGGCCAGATTTAAATCACAGCACAACTTCCTTTTACATTTTATGATGTGCAGCGGTGGAATGGATTGTTTTGTTTTGTGTGTTTGTTTTTTCTGTAAATGAGTGCACTAAAAGAATTGGTTTATATGGACAAGAGGAGAGGTAGCTCGCTCCTGCCTTCTCTCCCCCTCCTCCATGAGCCATTAAGAGGCAGACAGGAGAATGACGGCCCAGGAGAGAGGAGAAACTCGATCCGTGCTCAGACTGCTGCACTGCCGCTTTAGAGAGAGCCATTGTCAGGCAGCACTGGGCCCAACACAAGGATCAACCGCACAGTGATTACAAATGCTTAATAACTAACAAAGTGTTTCAATCACCATCAAGTGATGGCGACTGAAAATAAATGTTGTTACTATGGTTATAGCTGATGGAGTCCGCAGTAAATAGTTCATCACTGAATATGAAAGTAGATAAATTACAGATCAGTTGCTACTGTGACCCAAAGAGATTCTGGGTGTTGCAGTGTTGCAAGTGTGATTAGTTACCTATGTGAGCACCGCAGCACAGAGCGATGATCAGCAGTAGAAGCGGCCGGAAGCGGCGCACCATAGACGGGGAGGTGAGGCGCTCAGCCCCGCGGCAACAGCATCCGGCTCTCCCCATCCCCGTCCATGCAGGGCCAGGAGGGGAGAGTGGACAGACCTCCAGAGGGCGAGGACGGGTGGTGTCCAGGCCTTCTCACTACTTCTTCTGCCCCTTCTTCTTCACTCTTCTCTCCTTCCTCTCCTCCACGGGTGCGCAGGGGCATTAAAACACAGCTGCTCCGCGGAATGCAGGGCGGAGGGGGAGGTGGAAAGGCACAGAGAGGAAAGAAAATACAAAGTACAACCAGAAGTCACTTCGTCGACACTTTTACTTTTTTCTCTCCTTTACAAATCCAAACCCCACGTGATTAGAGTGCGCTCCCGCTGCAAGCCGGACTTTTGCCTTGATTACGATCACTCTCCTCTCTCGTCCAGAACACGCACAATCATATCCCTCCCTCCCTCACCGGCCAGGCGGAGGTTTCTCCTGCTCTCCTCCCATTTCACTTTCTCCTCCTCCTCCTCTCCCACCCCAGCAAATCAATAGAGAATCAACCAAACCCTGCTGGCGGAAAACCCGCCTATACCACATTGATAGAGAGAGAGAGAGAGAGAGAGAGAGAGAGAGAGAGAGAGAGAGAGTATAAAATAGGACAAAAACAAATAAATAAAAATCTGATAAAAGTTATGAAGTCTAGGTAAAGCAGCACTGTATAAACTAAAAATAATAATGAGCTTATTGATTTATTCAATTCACTATTTAATTGCGCACGAACAGCAAGAACATTAGAACAAAATACAAAAGGAAGTCGAACATTTGACGATGAACAAAAATGTTATTCAGAAAAAAATCTTAACTCATGTTTAAAATGTAAAAGGAATAGAAATACTAATGCAAACATGTTGCAAAAATAAGGGAGGCTATTCAGTAGCTGTGGAAATGTTAACGGATTTTTCAAGGTGTAATTAGAATGGCATTCATTCACAGGTAAATAAGCCTCTTAAGAGTAACAATAAAATCACATTTTATATTTTAGTACTGATAGGATTTATATCATTATTAGAACTTCTAGTTTGCACATATACAGGTAAGTGCAAACAATTTCCCTTTTATTTTGTATGTCTGTTGTTTCTGAAATCCCACATCAAATAAGTGTTTAAAAATTAACCATACTACACTCGAAATACTCCAAAAGGACACCTCTTAATCTCATAAGTCATATCCAGCCTACCCCATGTGTTCCCCATGGCTATAATAGAAATCATAAATCATATAAATCCACTTATTAAACTCGGGGATATACAGTATTGGGCAAAAGTCTGTCTTTATATTTTTCCAGGCTTTTTTGTGACTTTTTATAAAGTGGTCTTGAGCAATGCTTCTCCAGGCTTTCTAAAGATCTTTCACAGTTTTGATTTGTTTTGGACATTTTCTGCTTTTTTACTTATTTTCACTTATTTTCAGGTATAGTCCTTATACCTGATCATTTGTTTGTTTGTTAAGCAACTTAACACTGACCTATGAATCATTCAAGCACAAACTGGTATCTAACACCAGTGTAGTGTCTACACTTAAACTGTAACTTTAGACACTTGGAAACCAGCAGTTTGATTCAAAAACATAGCATTTGTTTTAATTTCTTTAGTTGACATGATGTGCTGTGTGTCCTTAAATTGGGGTTTTTTTTTAATGAAACTGCACAAGTGAAAGACCTTAAAAATGATCTTCAGCACGAAAAGTATCTAAAGTCATGTCTTTAAGAAACAGGAACAAATCCAGCAAAGACCTGATACAAGACCTGACAGATGCATCTGACCCTGCACTCCATCCATCTACTGTTTGCTTAAGTCTCATCAGAAATGGTTTCAGTGGAAGGGTGGCTGTCAAGAAGCTATTCTTAAGAAAGGGAAACCGAGAGAAAAGGCTGAGGTATGCCAAATTATACAAAAACTAAAGACTCAAGGCCTTTGCACAGTATTGTAATTAATAATTAATTAATCAGTGAAATTAGCTGGATGTTTTGTGTGCTGTTATTCAGTCTGTATTCAGTGACACAGTGGCTTAGTCCATGCTTGAGTTTTTATTTTGTGCTTCCTAAGAATTAAACAAACTGAATGGAAAAACATGTAGCGTACAATAAACTTGATTTAATAAGTTTGTATCCTTCCTTACCTTATTGGAAAAAGTAAAAAAAAAATAAAAAAAATGTTGACAGACACAGAACTAAACACAATGCCCAGATGATGTCTGTAACACACCGTCCAAACATGTTCACACCGAAACCATCGTAATGCTGTAAAGTAAAAAGAACAAAACTGCCGAAAGTTCAGGAGGGAGTGTAAACAGAGATAATGACAGCCACTAAATATATGCAAAGTAACTTGTGCCTTGCTATCTTTATTGTTCCAGCTGTAATTCATAAATGAATAACTTTCTGAAGGTTGTGGATTTAAGATCTTTAATAGCAACAAAAAAAGAAAAAAAAATTGAAACTGAGCCAAGCCTGCTTTTTCACGTAAAGTTTACAGTTGGGTAAATTTCAAAGCAAGCACCGAAGCATCTACGGTTAGATAATTTTTTACTAAGTCTGCAAATCTACCCTGTGTTTGTTCTCTGTGCGTACGTGCAGGGCTTCCTGGTGTAATCTTCTATTATCTATTACCTTCTGCCAAACTCGACAACCCTGGCTTTAACCTGTTTATATGGATGCGAGTATAAGCAAGCACTCATCAAATAACCCTGCTCTGTGGCTACTTTATGTGCTGTGTGTCAGAGCAGCTGTAGCATGACTCGGATTCAGTCACGGCCACTCTGAACGCGTCTCTAAACTAAACACAGAACTCTTGAAGATTTTACAGTGAGTGTGGTCAGGGCAGATAATGTGTGTCTGATTTTTATAACGTGCACGCTGCTGGTGAGGAAGGCTGTCTGAGATGACCGAGGAGATCTTGTAACATATTGCTTTGCAGTATGTGTATGCTAATATTTTTTAACTAATTTTGGCATACTACACAATAGCATATACATCTATGTGTAGTATGTGCATGCATATTTAAAGAAAAAATTAAAGGGGAAAAAACAATGTAAAGTGTAAGAAGAAAAGCTTGAATTCACCTTGGAGTTGAGTCCAGAAGTCATACATTTCTGAGTCTCTGATCTTCCAAAAGATATTTTCTCATTTGATGTTTTGATGATGGTGGTTGAGAGAGCTAGTTTAAAATATCCCATAGATGCTCATTTCGACTGAGATGTGATGAGTGTGATACATAAACAGCATTTAATTGACTTGATTTCCATCATCATCAAATCGTTTAGTGACCCCCCTCATGTCTGGTGGATGGGGTTATTGTCACTATGAAAGGGACCACTCTTACCAGGAGAGACATATTACATCATAAGATAAGACTGTTATGATCACTCATAACAGCCTTGCGCTGATTTGTATCGAACCTTAACTCTTAGGGGACAAGTTGACGCAGATCAGCAGTGAACTTTAGCAGTACCACAAGATCCCTGTGATATAGAAGCCTCAAACAGAGACTTTTGAGCAGGAGGTGTTATCACATGGTTTCATGATCACTGACATTGACATTTATTAGTGGTAGTGTTTTAAGGTACTTTATGGTAATTCAAGTATTGCTGTTGTGATGCTATTTTATACCTCTACTCCACTATATTTAGAAGCAAACAGCACTTTTCCACCATTCACCCACTTTCTTCTGCTTATCCGTTTCAGGGTTGCAGTTGCCCTCATCAAAACTGTCATAGCGTGAGGTCATAGTCTGTCACATGTGACCTGCAGGGCTAACGGAGAAACACTAGTTAAGCAGACATACATCTTTTATCAGAAGCTAGAGTATTCAGGGAGAATCCACTCAGGCATGGGAAGAACATGCAAACTTCCTACAGATGGACCCCAGTCTGCAGATTTGAACCAAGGATCTTAACTACTGTGAGGCAACTGCCCTAACCACTTTCAAGAATAAAAATGACTCACAAAATATAACACATTAGATTTAGATTGAACTGCCCAAGAACATAAGCAACTTAAAAGAGAAAGAAAAATGTTGGCTAATCTATTTAAGTTAGCTGTTAAG
>NW_005187407.1:5380215-5390982 GCF_000239375.1 Pundamilia nyererei | reverse complement strand
ATCCTATTCATGAACATTAATTCTATATTCTGTACTAATTCATTTAATCAATTACACCACAGCTGAGACCAGAGATCTGAGCACACCGAAATTAACTCACCCCCCTCCAAACACACTCATACACGCACTTTGTCCAGTAACACATGCATTCACACACCCGTCCATGAATGCATGTGTTACATACAAAGGCCATCTGTTTCCAAACTTCCAGCTTGTCTTCACCTCCACACCTCTGCCTCCCATCTCCACTTCTGCCTTTCTCCACCTCCGCCTACCTCCCCTAAACCTCTCTACTGCAAACAGTCTATCATTCAACAGCTCGCACCACTCACCATAATACACCTGTGTGTTCATGTGTGAGTGTGCCAGAGTGTCTTGAGTCTTGACAGCTCGCATTGTTGCAAACGCATCAAAGGCACAATATCAAATTACTCCCACACTTGTGCTTTTTTTTAAAGCCATCAGTGTAAAATTAAACCCTTATTTTCAAAAGCTCAACAGTTTAAAGTGAAAATCTCATGTTTTCAGCACACACACACACACACACACACACAAAAATACAGCTGTATATTATAAATATATTATCGATTATTTTTATGTGCTTTACCCGCAGGGTGTTGCTGTGCACTTTATCTTGAAACACATACATTACATGGCAGCATCAGAATGATGAAACTCAAAGTGCTTGCATGCATAAATTCACCCATTTACACAAACATATCATCTACATATGATTTAAATTTGAATCTTACATTCAAACATGAGATCATAGGTTGATCTGCTCTACAGCCTGAGCCAGTTTAGAAAAACTGAATAGCATTTTAAATGAGTTGGAATATTTACATGTTTTGAAGGGGTTAGGAGGATATTATAAAGTCAAATGTGGAAGCGGAATCAAGTGTATTATAATTTGTGTGAGGGCATCACGCTCTTTTATTAAAAACAACAACAGTGTCACACAGTGAAATGATCAAATGATGCCATGAAAACACCGTGAAACACAATCAGACAGCATTATGTAAAAACAAAAAAAAATGAACAAGTAGCCCAAAATTGGACTTAATCACATTCCACCACATCACCGTATGCAGCATTGTAATAAACTGTGCCCTTCTCATTCTCTGTGCCAGCCACCAAAGCACACGCACAAAAGCTCCACACACCTGATTCCTGACTCATAGATGTGTGGTAAAGGTAAGAGGAGCGCACAGGTGTGTGTGTGTGTGTGTGTGTGTGTGTTTGTATTCCTGATGTGAGACGATAACAAAGCAGATAAAATCCAGCTATCAAAGCCTCTCGTAACGCAAGTGGAAACCAAATCCTTTAATAGCCTTTTTGATAGCTGTTTCTCTCCCAGGCCGAACTCATGTTGTGTTTTACCTGAGTTGGCCTTATCAGACCATCCTGTGTCTGCCCACTCACAAAAAAAGAAAAGGCAAATGAGGCTGAGGGTGGTTTCAGGTGCCTCAATGCAGAAAGTGTCAGAGTGGAGAAAAGCAAGAACTGTTATCGTGGGGTAAGTTTATCTTTTTAAAATGCTGAAGAGAAATGTAACGTCATCAGAGAACTCAGTTCAGCGGGAGGGAATTCCTTTAATGGAGGCCAGAGTGGGAGATTATCACATTGATGCTTCTCTCCTTACACTCTCAGCCCCGGCCTCTTTATCCCCGCACAGTCCGTCGATGTGTATTGACTGAGTGGCATTAGCATAAAACCAAAATAAAAAACCTGCCTTCCCTTCTCTCGCTCTCTCTTCGTGCTTTCTCTGCATAAGTACAGCTTTAAGATACATTTACTTTATTAGCATTTTTTTAAACTTCCTTATTTTGTATATATAAAATATTACGCCATTGTGGCATTGATCAATCTATTGAAAATGTGAAGTAAAGATAAGATAGCTTATCTTTAAACGCCTTCACTATTGAAATGTGGTTTAGATTTGAAGCATGCCTCACCTCCCCACACCCCTTTTGTTTTGCAACTGTTCATACTCATAATGGAAGTGGTGATGATGGTAGTAATCATGGACATATGATTATTTATCATTTATGAACGAATAAATCCATTCTGCCTTATATCGATGGCTTAGACTACTGGTGGTGGTGTCATTTTCTTGGCACGCTTTGGCCCCCTTACTACAAACCAAGTATTGCTTCACTGCAGCAGCCTACCCAGGTATTGCTGCTGACCAAGTTAATCTCTTTATGACCACAGTGTATCAATCTTTGGATGGCTGCTTTTAGCAGGAAAACGGACCATGTCAAAAAGGTCCAATCATTTCAACCCGATTTCTTAAAGTTGACAGTGAGTTAACTGAACTCAAACAGCCTACACAGTTCCTGGATCTCTATGCAATAGAGCACTTTTTGAATGTGGTGTAATGAGAGATTCCTATTACAGATGTGCAGCTGACGAATCTGCAGCAACTGTGTGACTCTATCGTGTAAATATGGACCAAAATCTCTGAGGGATGTTTCGAGCACCTTTTTGTATCTTCCAACCCCCTACTGTAACTAATACTGTAACTAATAAAATTACTGGTGGGAATATAATATGTGGAATGAAATAATGTCCTAAAATGCATAAGCATGCTAATAGATAGCATGGATTTCATATTACAAGTCTGTGGATGCCACTCTTAGATGGCAAAGATATTTTTCAGACCAAGTTATAAGTTCTTAGGGATGTAAATATTTCCTCAACTACTGCTGCTGCTTAGTTTGTGTTCATTAAAGCTCAAATCAATATATCAGCATTTTAGCCCAGATTAATTTTAGATCAAAACAAACACTGGCGTTCGAAAAAGAATGTGTGAATTTGACAAAACTCTCTTGTTTGTTTAACTAATTCACACATTCTTTTTTCTGTTTTCTTCATCATTTTCTCTCTTCCTTTCACTCATCTATCATTTCATCCTTTGTGTAAAAACATCTGAAGCCACACAGCTGCATCAGACGACGCGGTGACAATGAAGCCTCTGTTTTCTCTGGGCAAAAACACGCACATTTGCACACGCAGAGCAGTGAAGAGGAAACAGCTGAGGGATGTAATAGGGCAGATGAGGATCATGGGGTTGCAGTTTGGTTTGGGTCAGGGTGAATGTTTGGCAGCTGCGAGACAAAGACGCGCTATTTAAACTGCCTCTCTCTCGCCTCCAGCTCGCTCTGCAGCTAAACTTGTTTTGTCAGTCGGTTTGCCAGCTCGCATTGACTTAAAAAAGCAGAGGCCTTGTGATTCTTGAGCAATCATTTCAGGATAAAGAGACACGCTTTTGTGCACACCAGCGCAGCGCTTCCAAAAACTGGGAAATTTTAAAGCCTGTGAATCTAATCATAGTGATAATTGTTCTACTACTTTGATCCCGTTACACACATATACACACAAGCATATCACTCATCTATCTCCCTGTCTCACACACACACACACACACACACACACACACACACACACACACACACGCATCCAAGTTTCTTTGATGGGTTTCCACACATGAATATAAATGTGTAACACTGAAGCTTCTCAGATATGTTGAGTCTTGTGGTTTACACACAGCTTACACCTACTGCTGGGCCGTGCACATCATCGAGTAGACACTAACCTCCATCAACACACACACGTATAGAGAGAAAAGACATGGGCATCTATAAATCACTCACACACCCGAGCCATATGCTCATACCTGTCTGTAGCCCAAACACAGGTGAGCCCCTCACATTCCAGCAGCTCATATCCTGACGGAGATATGAGAGAGAGGGTGAGAGGGTGGAAAAGCCCGGTCTCTTTCCTCTATCCAGCTGTGAGTGCCTCCCTCTCTTCTCCTCCCATCTCTTCCCCTTGGGATAGAGTGCTCACAAAGTGGCAGATGGGTGGGATGCATAATGCATAGACTATTTGGGGGTTGGAAGGGTTCTGTGTGTGTGTGTGTGTGTGTCTGCGTGAGTAGTCAGTCCATGGGGAGTAGGCTGCGGAGTCATTATAGATCTAATGGTTGTGTTTTAGATGCTGCACTGTGCCAATCTCATTTGAAGTGCAAAAGCCAAATGAGTGTGAAGCGTTTCATTACTCATGCTCTGTGTGCGCTCACTTCCCCTCAGTTTGAGTGAGACAACAGATCAGCAACGCTGTCACAACTTCCTGACTGACATTTTGGAGCAGTCTATGTAAATATACATGTGTGCACATTCGTGTTTGTGCTTTGAGGGACATTTAAGGTGGATGTTGGAGCAACTGGATTGGGTTCTTTTGTTCTCCACAGTCATGGATCTTCTGCCTCCTTGCCCATGTAGACCTCATGTAGACATTATTTCCCTAATTACTGTGATTACCACACGATGAGGCCAATGTATCATAATGCTGTGTAATTATGCAATCAATTGTGAACTAACAAGGCCTCCTCAGGCATAGGTAATGGATTTTAGGCAGACAAGCTGAGCTGAGGCATGACTAATAAACCACTGGTACTTATAATTAAAAGCTTTTCTAGAAGGAGGTTCCCTCTCACACATGGCAGAAGTTTGAATCGCATTCGGCAATGACGAGAGAGAAATTCAGCAATTTGTCACACCCCCATCAACATCAAGGTCTCTCTTGGGCCATTTACTTCTGTGGGAGTCAATGAGGAGAGTATAAGGTGGACACTCAGAAGAGAAGAAGGGAGCTTGTTAGCTGATGGAGGCAGAACCGGCTGCAGCAAGAGAGGCAGCGCCAGTTTAAGCAGACAAACAGCAAGAGGAAGGAGGGGTGGGGGGGTGCAAGAAGGTAGAAAACTGAGCGAGAGAACAATGGAGACAAGACAGAACAAGAGAGAGCTAGCAGGTAGTGGGTCTCTGGAGATTCATTAGGCTTGTCAGAAATTCTGGCTGTGAATATGCTTGCACAGCAAGCTCCTCGGTGGGTACACACAAACATACAAAAATACACACACCGGGTGAGTTGCTAGAGGTGTACGAAGCTCTCATCTGCTGACAGTCAGGGATGAAAGCTGGATTGGGATGGTGGGATTTGGATTCACACTGTGAAGACAGCAGGCTGCGTGTCTCCAAATGGCTGCAGCGGGAATTAACATATTCCAACTGGTATTAAGTTTTGTGCTTTGTGGCATCTCAAATGACGAGTGAAATATTTATTTTGTGTAAATGTGACCTGTTATCAGAGGTGTCTTCTTTTTTGGGGGGAGGGGGTAATGGTGAACACAACATTAGCTTATGCATTAGCTAAAGTAAATTGTCTGTGTTATTTAGGAAAGCTGTCACACCCTCTCTTTGTGCTTCAGTATCCTCTAATACTGCACGCTTGTTTGAGGACGGTTTGAGTATGACTTGTTAAAATGCTGCTGAGTGAAACAGAAACAGATTGAAACAGCAGGTAACAAAAGCTGCTCGAACAGAAACCAATTTCTACACGAGAGACTGTGCTCCTCACTTTTTCCTTTTTCTGAAATCAATGTGCGTATTATGGTTGTTTGTTTAAGGTGAAAAGCTTAGGATAAAAAATGACTAACAGATGATGAAATCACCTGAAAAGTGTGATGCAAGCTTTGGAAGTTGGAGAGTCCTTTGTGTGAATATGTGCTTATGATTGCATGCATATGCATGTTCTTCTTGGCACAAGAGTGCTGTGTGTCTGGGCTTTGGGCAGAGTGTAAATCCCAGCATTTACTGTAGGAGGAAGACAGAATCAGTGTCTGAATCCCCAGCTGTTCTCTGAGCAATTTCTCAGCCTAACCGAACACAAAGAAATATTTACTGTACACACACAAAAGCACTTTTAGACTTTTAGGCGCGAAGACACATGCAGAGCTTGCTGACAATTATTACAATTTCTTCCTCGCTGAGAAATGTCCAGTGCACGAAGTGCCAGCTGCCAGATGCAGCAGAGACAGAGAGGATCCTAGCGAGAGGTTGAGAAAAGCTCCACACCAGCAGCTGGAAACTAGATGACTGTTCCATGTGTTCATGTCTCGCTGGAGATCCATAAAGTTTGACCAGTGCAGCCTGGGACCCATCCTGTGTGTTGTGTGCTCTAAATGAGAGAGACTGAAGGAGGAAAAAAGCCAGAGGCAGAGACGCACCTGCATGTATTCATCAGTTTCAGGCAGGTATTGTGTTTCCTCTACATGTGGCTCACGCTATACACCACATAATATTTTATACCATTTTCTGTCAGCCTTACTAGCACTGTGCTGCCAGTGGGCACATATAAATAGTCTTTTACTCTCTAGAAAAGACTTTTTTTTTCATATAGGCACTGACACCATAGTTACACTATTTGTTTTCTTCTCGGTTTCTGTTGAAATGATGAGACTGCTACAGGGCATCTCTTTCTCTCCCCTCCTCCAGAGGGGACTCAGCTGTGGGCTCGGGATCATGGGACTATGTTTCCGTGACAACGAGACATCATCATTGAATGCTGATGCTAAAATAACAGACTGAATAATTTAGACTGATCCATTTTTAAACAGCATGTCAATTCACATCACTGGCCACAGACACCACTTTTGGCACCCCGCAGTCAGACCCACCCAGGCCGAGCGAAGGGTGGGGAGCGAAGGGTGTCCGAAACACATTTAAATGCCCCACTGTCCTTAAAAACGGTCAACAAGGTCAGTGCTGACTGTTGATTTTTTTATGTTTAATTAATATTTGAATAAAAAAAATGAACATTCTGATACAGTAAAGCTGGGTTTAGACAATACTGAGATTCTGGCTGGATACTTGACTTGCTTTAAGAGCTATGGGGAACGCCTGTCATGAAAACCGAAGCAGAAACAAATGTGTCCTTTCTTCTAGTCGTTAAGATTGTTGTTCAATCTAAAATTCTGTCTGACCATGATTATGTTGATATTGTCTGAACAATGAAACTGGAAAAACTGGATTTAACTGCTTTAAATTGAATGAGCTACATAAGGATAAAGCTAACACCTCCTGTTTCACTGGAACATTTTAAGGTTAAATTTGTATCAGCAATCAAATTAACATGTATAATGTGTCTTACTGTTTACCGCCTTTAAAGTATTTAGTAATAATAATAACTTTTTTTTTTCTAATTGATGGCCTCTATGAACAATGTGTGACTTCCACATCATTAATCTGACTTGAGGTCTCATTTTTCAGAACTTGTTTAGTTGTTTGGTGTTTATGTCAAGACAGATGAAAGCAGGCCAGTTTAATGAAAGGAGCAAATGGCTCCATGATCAAAGCTCAAAAGGCGTCATCCATCAGGGATAATTTTCATGTCTGATTTCCCCATTTAAATCCATCTTTAAAAAAAGACACATAAATTAGCATTGAGGACTGACCATTTATCAGGATGAAGCATTGGGGCAAAATGATAATAAGCCGGTTTAATTAATTGAGACAGATTTGAAACGCATGTTATATCACAAAGTAAAATCTGGACTAAATGAGAGCTTACTGCCTGGGGAGGGCAGCGAATTTTTTGAAATAAAAGCTGAAGTTTCAGTTCATGTATTTTTATAAAATCATACATCATTTTGAATATTTGGCCCACAGTTTCATGTTGCATTTTATTACACTACTTATTATCATGTATTTGGGCAGAAATGACACCAACCACGAGCGCTCAGACTTTTTCTTGAGAAAAAACACATGGTTAGCCTTTCAGTTCATAAATTTCCACAAATATAACTGAAGCCAAAGCAAAAACGGACACATGCATGTTCACACGTCACCCACAGCTTTCGCTGATTGCTTATTCAGATGGCCTGAGACCCAAATATCTGCACACATGATTTATCCTGCTGTCCTCAAGGCCCGAGTGTTGAGAAATATTCAGACACCATTGTGTCTGCACATGGTTGCAAGAGTGTATGTTTTTGTAAAGCTGCAGGATGCACGTGCATGTGTGTGCGCATGTGTGTTCTCCCGTTATTTTACAAGCTCATTCACAACCACACACACGCCCAGTCACCAGGGGGCTAAACAGAATAATGGAGCAGGGCAGGCAATCGGCCTTGCAGGTGTCTCCCTTCTCTCTGTATCTTTATGTTTGTGCAGCATCTCATTATCTTCGCTTTTCAAAATCATAAATGTAGTCCACGTCTTGAAAACAATGGAAAAACCCACGACTGTGGGTTTAAGAAGAGTGAAACTGACACAGAAATGACAGCATGAGAAGCTTATGACCATGTGAATTAGAAAAACTAAAACAAAGAAACATGCTGATTATATGTTTTTGTTCTCTCCCTGCAATATTCAGTACAGATTATTCTTTCTAGTGATTGAACAAATTTTGGTAAAATTTCCAGTGTCAGTTCTACTGATCAGTATTTGCATAAAAATGCCCCCAGTCTGCATTTTTTTTAAATTCTTTCTTTGTTTTCTTTTTCTTCGTTTTTTTCCTTCACACTCTGTATTTTGAATTTGACCTCCTTCTTCTGGGGTTTTGAGAAAAAAATCCCCCTGATGTACCCTGTCATCTTTTCAGACACACTGAGACACACGGATACACAAATTCTCTGCTCACCCCACCAACCTTCAGGCGGTGCACCTGGGTACAGCTCTCACACTCACACATGCAAACACAAACCGATGTAACACACATTCACATTCCCCCGCGTACGAATCCATGGTGCACACAATAAAAAAAACTAAAAACTGCTTGGGCAGTATGCAGACCCTAAGCTTTGTTGTCAGGTGGTCTCTCATTAGGTCTTATAACAGCTACAACACCATGACCACCTGCAAAATTACACACACAAGTACACGCAGCATGAAAACCACTCAGAGATACACAGCGGGATTGATCTCCTTCGGTGGTATTGATTAGCCTACCCCCAACTCAGACCAGAAGATACCAGCTGTGTCAAGCCATTTACTTCCTGAAGCTCTCTGTCTCCTGCGTGGAACATGAAAATAATGGTGCTGTGAGTTTCTTCTCTCAGAGAAATTGTGCTGGCTGCAAAAGGGCAAGAAGTCCACAGGGAAACGGTTACCTCAGATGAAAGTCGCTCTGAGCCATTTTTAACCCCTGCCCTGGTCCTACTGGATGTCTGTGTGTGCGCACTGATGTGTGCGCACATTACACCGTACACAACTTGAACTGTGGTTGGTTTGCAAGTGCATAGTAGGAATTGTATACACTCATGCATGGAGACACTGGGAGCAGCATGAAGGGATCTCTATATTTATTTTATAGTTTTGCAGTATTTTATTGTGGACGATGGAAAAGTTATGTTACATTATTGATAAAAACATGAATTTGTCTCTTTTGCAAAGCTACAAGCTGAAGTCTTGGTTGTATTATTACCACGCAAGGCTTTTTAATCTTGAATATGTTTTGTTTTTTTCTGCCTTTGTCTGTTTCAGCAACTTATCTTCTGAAATCATTTGTTCTCTCTATGATCAGATTATGGCACTGCAGCTAAAATCGGGACAATGAAAAAACCGACAAAAGATTAAAAACTGGATTGACAAAGGGAAAGGTGAAAATTGGATTTTATCAAATTCAAATTCAAAACAAACAAAAAAAATTATTTGAAAAGAAAACTTTTAGAAATTATTTATGCACCTTGGAGAAAATTCGGATGTATAAAGGAAGCCTGCATTATGAAAGCGATGAATCAGCTATGTGTCAAATTTGAAGCTGAGTAATTGTTCGATTTTAAAGTGATGATTCCAATTGTATGACTCATATTTCAAAATAGGATATTATTTCCTGTAATTTCGAGCAGTGCAGTGTGCTTTCCTCCGTATCCCTGCAAATAAATTATTCATTTTACTGAACTACTTTAAATAACCATGTGAAAAAAATACAAAAAGCCAATACCGAAGTCCACAAATTGCCCAATAGATTTCCTGCTGTGCACTAAGAACTCTACTGGAGTAAACGCTGCTCCAACCCAGCTTCAGTTTGGAAGAAATGCACATAAATGCATGCATTTCATCAGTGAACATGTACTGTAAATCAAATGAGGTCACCTGTGGCCCTGCAAGAATTGGTGTGTATTAGGGGAGCATTCAGAGCTATCAACAAACCCATTTATCACGCCATGCCTTGAAGCCAGTGCTGTGCATTGAACTCATTCATGTTTTCAGAGAAAGGTTAACTGAACAAACAGAGTCTGCAACTGAAGAATATGACGTGAGTCTTGTTCGCTCAAGCAGCGCTGAATGGGTGCCATGAAGTGTGTGCTTTGAATGCAGTGCACTGAAAGCAACATTACAGCTTGTTTGCTCGGCTGCTGCCAGTAGCTGTCCACATCATGCACCCACCAGCAGTACTGCTGAAGGGAGTCCACATGTACAGTCATGAAAAAGAAAGCTAAGTACACCTTAACTGCTTCCACAGGAATTAAGATGTTAAGTAGCAGCCAGGCCCTGCTAATCACATGGAGTTGATTTAATGATCATCAGCAAGTGTGACCACCTTAAAAAAGCAGAGGTTTTGGGAAGCTGCTGCTCTGGAGCATTCAGGTCTGTGTTAGCATAATGTCAGAGGTGAGAATTAATGAAGTACAAAAACTTTGTTTCTGTGCTCAAGTATAACTTTCAGGTATCTATACTTTGAGTATTTTTTTTCCTAACAACTTTTTTTTTTTTTACTCCCTACATATTCTGGACAAATATCTGTACTTTCTACTCATTACACTTTCAATACAGGCTCGTTAGCAGTATAATTTATAGCGTTTATACTTGGGGATCAGAGTGTGCTGGAATGAGTGCAGGTGTCTGTAAGTTGTGTGATACTTTAGCATTTAGCTAGCCCTGCCCAAGAGGAGTGAACGTTAAGGAAATAAGTTTTTTTTTT
>NW_005187407.1:5366915-5374441 GCF_000239375.1 Pundamilia nyererei | reverse complement strand
TCAAGGATTTCATAAGCAACACACCTTAGTTGTTCACACAAAGCATAAAGGTAAAAAACAATATATACAGTGTTATCTTAATTTTAGATGTCAAAAAGTATTTGCGGCTCCCAGTGTTTTTGTTTGCGTGGAAACTGGGTCCAAATGGCTCTTTGGATGTGAAAGGTTGCTGACCCCTGGTCTATGCTACGATTCAGCACAGGAAGGGAGGGGGTGAGTGAGTCAGTGATTCGTACTTGTTTGAGCTGTGAGCCAGGAGGGAGGGGGTGAGTGAGTCCTGAGTGATTCGCTTACTCTATGATTCAGCACAGCAAGGGAGGGAGGGAGTAACGCAAATGTGCTGTTAGCATGTTAGCTGAGCGATGCTACTGTGAACTACTGGGAGCTATTGTCTTGATGTGAGCTTCTACTCAGGGTTTTTTCTTCCAGTTCAGAGCAGAAATGTTTTTGTTAAGAAACTGGCTGTTGTCTTTTCCCCCCACAATTTTAATTATAAGCTAGATGTATTTCTACTAATGGAATTAGTTTGCTAACAGCAACAGGGATGAGTCAGTGAGTCAATTGCGCTTGTGAATCATGATTCACGAGTCAGGAAAGTGATTCTCGAGCATTGAACGTTTCGTTCACGAATCGAACATCACTAGCTCTGTGAGTTTTTGCAGCAGCTCTACCTGTACTAGATGCACCTGCTCCTTGTCGTTTCTATCTCGGACTTTATGTCCTCTAGAAGAGTTTGGTTTTTTTGCTAGTTCTTCAAATGTTCAATAACATGCAAACATGTATGCTAATTCATAACAAAGAAAGCTTTGTAACTATCCCCACTAGTGACGACTGTCATTTCCAAAACACTGCTCCCTCCGCGCTCCGCAGCGCTGTTGAAAAGGCTGTGGAAGTCCCTGTATTAGGCACGTAAACCAAAGGTGATGGTGATGAAGGAAAACGCTGGGCTGGCATGTAAAGGGGCATTTATTCCCTTCAAGGACCTGAAGCTCCATAAAGCACCCCTCCAATAGCCAACCCCATCTGTTCTCTGATTGGATAGTTAAATTTGTGATTGACATGACATTGGCCAATCAGATGAAAGGAAGAAAAGTAGGGTCAAAATTCGTACTTGCAACTTGCAGAGTTTCACACGTATTTTTTTGGGCTAAGTCCACATACAAAATCTTTTTTATGCACACACAAATTCTTTTTACACATACAAATCCTGATTTGCAAGTACAAAACTGATTTACAAATACAAAATATTTATGACCACAATTTGAGCCCATAGGTTTATTATCGTGTGATCCTTCGAGCACAATTCAGTTCTTCTTGCTTTGTAAGTGCAGATTGCTTTTCGAGCTGCACCTGTATATAAGCATTTTAAACATCCCTCTGATCTGACAGACTGCTGTTTGGTTTGAGACAGAGGTCCAGCTCTTTTCCCTCCAACTCAATATGTTTGTTAGCTGCTCTGCAGTCTCTGCCTTCCTCTATGCTCTGCCCCCATTTTTCCCCCGCTCGGCCTTTCAGTATTTTTGACAAGCTGGCATACTCAAAGGGCATTGTCAAACCATAAGTTATGAAATATAGATATGGAAAAAGATGTACAGAGACTGAGGAAAAGTGGTAAAGATGATGAATAGAAGGAATGTGAGAGAAGTGTGAAAAAGAAGGAAGCTGGAGTGAGAGTGTGAGAAAAGAGATATGAGCTCTCTGTGGTAAAAGACAATAAAGTGTGAAAGGTTCTCCCTTTGTTGGATGTCCTCCCCTCAGGGGCTCTATGACAGAGAATGCTGCAGAGCTCCAGTTAAAAGAGGAAAAATGACAGGAGCCATTTCTCTCCTTTTCTCTCTATGGTCTGTCATGATGGTTGTCTGTGTGTCTGTATATGTGAGTGTGTGTCAGAGAGGGAGAAAGAAGAAGAATATGAGACAGACAGAAAGCAAGCAGGAGGAAGCCCTTGGGGTCTAATAAATCAGGCCTGCATTGGACAGGAGAGTCCTGGAGAATCTTGCGTGGGAAGACAGGTGTCCATAGCATTCTGGGGCAAAGGTTAGGATCAGACACATCACTCATTTTATACAACACACACACACACACACACACACACATACAGACAAGACTGAACTTACTCAGAGTCAAACTCATTTCCTCCTCATGTACCTCATTACCATGTCAAGGCACTCGCTTCATATTTGGTTCAGTTTAAAATGTGAAATACTCCTGTGATCAAATACTGAACAAAAAGCAATGAAAGACACTAGCGTTTATTGTCTCTCACAGTGTTCCTCATTCGCTTTGCAAAGAGACAGAGTCTGACACCTTAGCACACAGCTGTGGTGATTTTCTCGACATTAGCATAACAACAATTCACAGACTGAAGTTAGGAATAAAATAGATATTTTTAAAATGTTTTTTTATTCTGCAGCAGAATTACAATAAGTTATCTGCATGTAACAAATAGGAATTAAAGTTTTAGCTGGAATTAAAGTATTTGAGTGTCCAAAAGAATTCCACCTTCACAATGCTGCCTCTGCGCTGTTTGTGTCTGCATGCCATGTGTTTGTGAACACATGTTCATATGTGAGAAATATGTGGGTAAATTGTGGAACCCTGGATCGATATTTTTTTTGCTGTTATATATACAGGAGGTCCTGGCAAAATGGAAGTTCATACTTGCTTCTGGGATAAAGCCAGAGAAGCCATTTCTGCGTGCATGCGCGTGTTGCATGAGCACGCCTCGGGGTTACGGATAGGGGAACGTTGCGTGCCTCTCTTCTCTGTCCTCCTTTTCACCCTCACAGATGTGGAGAAATGAAACTGCTACATGCTACAAATACGCACAAACACAAATTGTGCACGCGTGCACACGCACACCCAGGTCCAAATACACACATGTGCACACGTGCAGACAGTCAAAAAGTGAAGGGTCCTGCAGAGTTCATGAGCTAGTGAATAATAAAAGCTCCACACTGACTTGGGCTGTCTGTCTGCTGTAAAAATGGCCTGTCTATGACATGAATATGATTTTTGAGTTTTGTGTGTGTGTGTGTGTGTGTGTGTGTGTGTGTGTGTGTGTGTGTGTGTGTGTGTGTGTGTGTGTGTGTGTGTGTGCATATGTGTAACTGGATGAATTATTCACTGTTTACTGAAGAAGAAGCATTTATGTTCCCAGGAGTGGTGTTCAGAGGCAGGCCTCACCTCTCTCATCTGGCCCTCTTCATTCCTATCATTGCCTCCTCTTCCTTCTTTCCTACACAGCCCCATCACACTTTCATTAACTATTACCTTTATTCGAGGGCTTGTTTCTGGCATGCTGCTTCTGTGGGATAACAGCACTGCTGCAGTTCTTCCTTTAAGTCCTTCTATGCCTTTAGCTCCATATCTATGCCTGTCTGATTCCACTGACCTAGTTGAGAAACAATGTTCTGATAGTGAAATCTCTGAATGAGGAATCCATTTGCATGCATTAAGTAGAGGGATGGGTTTCATCTCCTCCTCTTTGGGGCTACGTTAGCTGAATTAGCATCACTTCACTGACTAGAATTGGGCGCAAAGATTTAGCCTCAAAAGTAAGCACAAATTGCTGAAAACCAACTTTAATCTCTCTCCTATACACACACACACAGAAGAGGGCGCGAGCAAATTCACACACCCACAGCCACATTGGTTAAAACACAGTTAAAACACCCACTAATCAAGCTCCCGAATTACCAGGAAGAGGCTTTCACACCTGGGGACCAAACTCCTTGCATCTAATTGGTCCGCTGAGAAAATTGCTAAGCTTCGCACATCTGCAGGGATACATACGCACAAAAATGCACACGTACATACACACATACACATGAATACACACAGAGGCGGTCACTCTGAGCCAATCAGCAAAAAGCTCCTTGGGCAATGTGCACAGTTCCATCCTTTCCTTTATCCATCCTTTATCCCCTGGTTCATCCCTTGCTTTCAGCTCCATCGGTCCCAATTACCACAGCCAGGCACCCCAATCCCTGGAACAGAACCTCAACACACTAAAACACACACCGACACACACACCATCACATGCACACATAAATACAGTGCACTGACCATAACCCAGATTCCACCATAAGAAACCAGTGGTCCAAATTTTTTTAGCCTATATTCATATCTTTACTATGTGGGTGTAGTGTTCTGCATGGGTGTGTGTGTGCATATGTGTGTATATGTGTGTGTGTACGGGAGTAGGTGGTTTCCCACCCGGAGCAGCCGTTGTGCTGCTTATTAAACAAAGCCTGTTTAAAGCTGTCCTAATCCTTTCCCATAGCTATCCCTGACTACACATATAGACACACACAGATTTCTGCACAGATGTTGAAGTCCGGTGCTCAGCAACACATTGTGTCCTCTGCAACCCCAGACGACAGAGAAAGAAAGAGGGAGAGACGGAGAGAAAGAAAGGGTTAGCTGTGCACACAAGCTCATATAAACACACACATATACACACATACACTCCACACTGCTACACCAGTGGGTACCGGAGGGTTATCTTCAGTCCCAGATGGGCGACTAGCTGCCAGACCCTTAAGAAAATAGTGTGTGTGTGTGTGTGTGTGTTTAATATTGTTAAATGTGCGTTAGAAGCCCTTGTACGGTACAACCCAAACCGGCGCACCCAATGCAACACAACTCCAACAAAAGTCTGCATCATCTTTTAAGTAGTACTTATCAAGATAATTTCATTGCATAATTAATTGTGCACACAGTGAAATTATCGTGACAAAAGAAGCATGAGCAATAAAGTATATTGCTTAACAGTAAAGCTAGATTCTAGCCTATGAAGCCAACTTGTTTGGTTTGATTAAACTGTGAAATATATGCTTTGTAACAAGTAGGAAGTCCCTGATTCTATTTTTTTGGCAATCGAATGTTAAAAATATTTTACATTTTTACATTTGGTAAATTTGCAACATTGCAAAACAACATCTATGGATGCCCTGGTCATTTAAAACGTATCACTGCATGGCATTGACCCTTAAATTTGCCAAATGCAGTTCTGATTCTGTGATCATAGTCCCCTCCAATCAAAAGTGATGATTTCAGTTTGTTACAGTTCTTACTATTTGCTTAGATCATCTTATAAAACTGCCATCGAACCAGTCAAATCTTCTACAGGTGCTCAAACTGTAAAGCCACCTCCTACATTTCTCCTGTATTAGATGTGGGTGATAGCAGACTGTGTGTGGCTATGTAATCAACATAAATAAAAAATAAATTATTACAGAGCAACGTTACATGCCATCAATCATAATAAACTTATGTGGTGGTACATTCTAAACTAATAGCTCAGTAAACTAAATTATTCAAATTAATATTCAATTACAAATCCTTGCATTTAACAAACATTAAATGGTCCTGTTGAATGAGCTTGATTTGAGTTTTACAAACTGCTGTTAGGTGATTGCTAGGCAACGTGGTGATATCATAATATAATCATGCATAATGAAGGTTTTGTGGCTACAAATGAGATGTCGCTGTTGGGAAATTAAAATGACACAATGCTTTTCTCAGGTGTTGTAGGTGCAAAAACATTACAAAGCTTGTGAGTAGGTTACTATGTGGTTGCTAGGCAACATGATAACATCTTAATATCTGATATAAAGAAAAACCTCCAGGAGCCTAAGATGCTTCTGTGAGCTCAGTTTGATTAATTAATTAATTTTTTTATTTAGCAGAAATCACAGCAACAGTCACATCAAGGTTCTTTTTATTGTAAGGTAAAGACCCCACAATACTAAAGCCCAACAATGAGACAACCTTCTATAACCAAGCACTTGGTGATAGTGGGAAGGAAAAACACCCTTTTAATGGGAAGAAACCTGGGGAAAAAAAGTTTATCGATTGACTGACCTGTTTTTGAGTTGGATTAGTTTGTTAGTACTGGGTGAAAAGGTGTAAACAGAAGCTATTGGCAAGTCACATCGCACAAGCTGCATGAAAGCTGAAGTTTACCACACACATCTGTTGGAACTGGCTGAGAAGACAGTAATGGAAGTCAGTGTTTGAATAACAACTAAGGAAGCTCTGAAATGATTTGACTTGCTGATTAAATTTATAAAACAGGCAAGCATTAAAAAACGAATATATTTCAATTCACCTACATGTTAATGTTTTCCTTGCACCATATACGCAGTGCTTTGCTACAATGTACATTGTACACTGTATACAAACAGCTAACAACAATGACCTTGACTTGGGTTTCAGGTTGCACCTGGACGGTCTGCTTGACGCCCAATAAGAAAATCACCTCTTTATATCTACATCTCAGACATAGTTGTTTAGCGTGTGTGTGAGTATGCAAATGCAAGTGTGTTAATGAGGCTTATGTTTGGAGCTGAGCACTCACTAAATGTGCGAATATGACATTTGCCCACATCTGTTTGTCCACAGCTATTTGCTGAGGTATTTCCAGCTCTGGTTTGTGAGAGCACACTGTGACATGGGAGATAATTGAAGCACATATGCCGACCCCCACTGAGTGCGAGTGTGTGTGTGTGCAGGCAACATTGACCAATAGACATAATTACCTCAAAATGTGTCTGCGCTCTTGAGTCATCACTTATGTAGATTACATCCCCGGACATGTTCTGTGCAATAATACACATGTGCACGCGTCTCTTTAACAAGCGCGAACCGAAGTAGAGGTGATTTGAGGAGGTCTGGGGCCTGTTTGAAGAGCTGCTTCAGAAAACATTGCCAATAATTGCAATGCATCTCAATGAAGAGTCCTTAACATGGACGCAGCTGTCAAAGGCATACACACAGACAGACACACACACACACGCTCACAGTTAGAGCTGTCTTTTCAAAAGTGTGTATTAGTATGTGCGTGACCACAAGGAGCGTGGCCACAAGCTGCTCTTTGTTTCGAGACAAAGAGCGGGTCAAAAACATCATTAGTCTGAGACTACAGGACACCCACACTCATACACGTTGAACACACACTGTTTCCCCAGATGCTAATACTGATGCCAGCAGGGGCTCTGTACTGCAGTGAGACCCAGTCAGGCAATCGCTCAACACGCAGTAGGAAAAGCATCACTTCTCTTTGATGCACATAAACTCACAGAAGCATTTTTAAATTACATATTTTTTATGAAACTGTTAAAGACAAAGAGGAGGCAAGAACAGACCTGTGCTACGTCTGTTGTTTCAGCTTTGACAAAGCCACAAAACTGAGTTGTAACGAATCAAAGCATAAATCACTCTTCATTGTGTTCGTTCACCTTGGTGAGGCGTGAAACAGTGCAGTCAGCACCTATGTGCACACCATCACCTCATACATACACACAAACATACACATCCAGCACTATTCCCACCCATTCAGATGACTTTCCATTCATTTAGAGGTCCTCACACTATCTCATATTCATCACCTACTGGAAACCATCATTGCTGCTTTCTTAATCAAAACTCTACATTTGAACCTAATCTTAACCCAACTTTAAACAAGCTTTAAACAGTTCATGCTGAGCTTGCTGTTTGTCCATAAAAGAAAAGCCAATAGC
>NW_005187407.1:5364535-5366826 GCF_000239375.1 Pundamilia nyererei | reverse complement strand
ATGTAAAGCTCTGACATCAGCTTTTAGAGGCCTAAATATTTAATCCAAAGCATTTTTTTTCATTTAAACATTTTATGCTACAGAGCTGGAATATTTGTTGTTTTATCTCAGCTGTTACTGAAGTGAAGCTGAGGTGAATTCATTCATTAGACACCTTTATTTTTATGCTCCTGTTTAACTTTTCCTCTTTCGCTTTTTGTTTATTCTGCCCTCCCTTTCCCCTGCATGACTGCATAATGTAATCCCAATCAGGGCAGAGGAATGCTGTGATGCTGTGAGCCTGTCCATACAAAAACACACACATGCACGCAAAGTACACCTCTGCCACCGTAAACACACCGAGCGGAGCGTCAGGTTCGTGCGGGAAAGAAGGGTGATGACAAAGAGATGTTACACCTCTCTGTCTATCCTCCTCCACCTCCTCCTGCAACTCTCGTCCCTTCCCCCATCCTTTATTTCCAGTCACCAAGGTCGGGCCACGTTACAAATGAAACACTGCTCCACCTTTCTCTTATCCACCCCGCATGCACACACACATAAACACACACGTAGGCTGATAAATGCCCGCTGCTGTAACTCACTCCCAGCTGTGACATCATTAATACGAAATACTGTCCACTGTGACATCATTAATAAAAGCCAGGATGCTGACTCTCCCTTAATGGCTCTCTAAATATGACAGGATTGACACATTGTCCGTGTGGTGGTCCTGTGTTTGTGTGTGCATGTGTGAGTATGTGTGTATAATGAACAGAGAGGCCTGCGCATACACTGTTACCTGATTTACACTGCAGGCAGCTGTTTGCAGGGTGCAAGCAAATGTCAGCCAAAGCAGGCTTCCTGTCTTTTTCAAGCAATTAGGGAAACAGTTTCTGTCCTACCGTGTGACACATCACCGTGCGCACACATGCACACACACACACACACACACACACGTATATGCAGACTCTGCTAGTTTGATGGCCTACACTGAGCTGAAGATGGATTTTGAATAATTAGGGAGATAATTGCCCAGGCTGGGGAGCTAGAGAAGATCAATGACTGATCTTTGAGCAAGGTCGTGTGTGTTCCCCTGTAAGTGGGGCAAAGAGCAAATATAACTGTATACATGGTTAAAAATCTGTTGGGTTTGGCTGTTATAAAATGCTGCAGATGCTTTCAAAACTTCAGACAGTGTCCTACTTAGGAAATAAAAATCAGCATGGACGCAAAACGATGGTAGCATGTATCACAGAAAAGTAGGTGGAAAAGTGGGTTTTTGAAGCTGTGTGCACAAAAGGCAGTGCTACTACAAAAGAGTGTTTCATCCTGTGTCTTTGTTCAGCCTGACATCAGGAGAAACTGACTTCCTTGCCTTTGTTTGTCGGGGGGGATAAAATAGGAAAACCAGAGTGATGCAGTGGGGAGAGTGCGGCAGGTCAGCCTGCACCTGCTAAGCAACGGATATATTGTCATGGCAAAGCTGCTTCCCTCTTGTTCTGTCTCTGACGCACACACATAGACACACAAATCTCTGACAAAAAAAGAAAAAGCTTGATCAGAGCCTCCTGCTTCCTCTTAAACTTCGTCCAAATCTTCATCTCTCTCACGCTCCCGCTGCTCTCCGTCTGCGCTCCTCCCTCAGACAAAGGTGAGCACATGTCAGACTGACAATCAGACTTGGAGCTCGAAGCGTGCATATAATTAGCACGCGCGCACACAAAGCGCAGACTGACATACATGATGAGTCGCAAACCTCCCATGGCAGCCAAACAATGAGCCTTGCTGACATTCATCTCCATCATATTTATCTCCTGAAGGACTAGAAAAACGCGGTCTGCTCTTCTATCTGGGACCTCTTTTCTTCTCATTTTCTCTGTACTGCACATTTACATTTCAGGCCTTTATCGTGCTGCCTTATTCACAGTTGCTGGATTTAGAATCATTAATTTAGTATCTAGGCTACCAACAAAGGCAAACAACTGGGACAGCATCACTGTCATCACTATTAATAGAGGTTCCTCTGCGCTGCGTGTTGTTATTAATATATATGGAGCAGACACAAAGGAAAACAGCCTAACAGAGGAGGAAGAGAGGAAGACAGAGGGGGAGGCTGCAGGTGTAATGCTGTACCATATATGCAGTGGCAGGTCCAAGCCTGAAGTCGTTAGCTACATCTCCATATGAAAAGGGCTCTTTGCCACTCTAAACACTATGTATGCATTTGTAATGCAGCTCAAACACAGGACTGGGAATTCATCCACTTGTGTGTGTGTGTGTGTGTGTGTGTGTGTGTGTGTGTGTGTGTGTGT
>NW_005187407.1:5353937-5363200 GCF_000239375.1 Pundamilia nyererei | reverse complement strand
GTAGGGGTTCTGTGGCTGCAAAAGTTAAAGTCCTGAGGGATTTATACACACACACACACACACACACACACACACACACACACACACACACACACACACACACACACACACACACAAGGGTACAGTTTATTAGCTTCTTATTTTTTTGTGTTTTTCTGTCCATAACAGATCTGTCAGAACAACAGAACACAACAGACTGGCAAATCCAGTTATCCTCCATCCACAGAGGAAATGACCTGGACCAGGCCATCTGTGAGTGAAGTGCGTGTGTGTGCTTTAGCGAGGAAGAAAGAGTAGGACAGGGCGGGGATAAGAGTTTGCCGTTGATTCTCATGTGTTATTCATGAGAGCAAGGAGAATTTGCGAAATAAAAGCTCTTTCAAACATTAAGCAAAAGAGAAAAGAGAGGATGGCAATGGAAGGAAGTGTGCGTGTGTGTGTGTGTGCGTGTGCGTGTGCGTGTGTGTGTGTGTGTAAGACTTCACTTGGCTTTTTGCTGTTTTATCTCTCTCCCTCCATCTTCTGCTCTGCCTTTTGTTTCCATTCTGAGGCTGTCAGACAGAGGACAGCAATGTAGGGAACTGGAGGAGTCCCAGTCAAGCAGAGGACAGGGAAAGAAAGGGAAGTAGACAAGGGGGAACATTTATGGAAAGGCCAAGCAAAGGAAATGAAAATGGGTGGTGAGAGGCTAAGAAAGAGCTACTGGGAGGCAGATGGGTTAAATGAGGACAGCAAATTGTGTGACATCCCAAAACAAATGAGCAACATGCTGTTATACTGTTATTACTGTGGTCAGGTCTGAATTACATTTCAGGAAACTGGGGACAAATTGGCTGTCTTGGTCTTTTAGAAAATCTCACAAATTTAAAGCTAACAATTGTCATGCAAATATTAATATAGAAACGCGACGAAAATAAGACAATATCTAATCAGACATGAAAATTATATCGCCACCACCAGCAGCACGCAGCTGGAAAGTAGTCATCTGTGCAGCAGTTAGAAACCTTCAGGCTAATATTTTATGGAACATTAAGGTAATAGCGCTGCATTAAAAAAAACAAACAATCGTGCTAATTTTAAGTTTGACATGCCAATTTTTTGTCTGGCAGTAATTAAAATGTGTAATTAATTAAATTCCAATTAGATTCAACTAACTAATTTCCCCTCCAATAATAGAATTTTTAATTGCTGTGATTGGGCTCAAGTAACCGCCGCAAGGCACATGTTCATGATAAATGTTGCTATTAAAGTTTTTCCACATACAAAAAACACTAAAAGAAGTGCAATCAAATGCACAATCACTGTCAAACACTGATAAAACCAAACAATGTCTTAATACAATTTGTTTTAAGGAGGATTTCACTGACTTTACATAGTCTGCTTATAGAGTACTACTTCACATGTAATAAAAAAAAACCCTGATAACTTGAAATTTGAAAATCACTCTACAACCTGAAATGGTTTGAGGAGAGTACACTAATGTGTGTTTTTTCTATACGTTTCTTATTTCTTTCTTTACATTGTGAGATGGCTAACACCCTGAGACTGGTTCTTTCCTTTTAAAAAGAAGTCTTTTAGCTGCAGAACCACAAAGAACCATCTTGTAGCAGTCTTAATCACCTTAAGTCAGATTATGTACATTAGCTCTCTAGCAGTCATTTCACTAGCATGTTTCCTACAATCGTTTGACAGTAGCAACAAGGTTTGGAGAGACTGGGAACAAACATTGCAAAGAACAGCTGTCTAATTTGACCTTTCATGCTTTTTGTTTTCACTGAGGTATTGGATCCAGCAGAAACACAAAGGGACTTAATAATTTGGTGACAGCTTTGCCCTTAACATCAAACCAAAGCATGCCAATAATGTAACGTTCGCAATTCTAAATCTGTGAGAACAAAGTAAGAGTAACAATGAGGAGAGTTACTCATTGCTTTGACATATATTGTCTCCAACTCTTTGGCCTCATACACACAGTGACCATCTGGCAACTGCTGCGAGTGGTTGCTGGAGGTTTCTGGCTGGCTCTGGGTGAGATCAGTCACACTATTTTATTGCAAATGCATTTGCAGCCAAGTCGGTGTCACCTGAACGGAGTCTGCCATGTATACAAGTGACTGCAGCAACCTACAAGCAATCAAAACAATTGGAGAGAGGAAGCTTTGTGCGCCTCTTTGCAGCTAGTTTCACACTAGTAGGTGTCAGGAACCAGTTGCCAACCGGTCACAAAATCCACATTTTTCTGTAACAACCACTGGCTGTCATATGTTCACTGACAAGTTTATAGGCTTGAGTGAATAAGGCTTTATATCAGTCCATTTCACAGCGACTGCCAGCAACGACTTGCAACCAGTTGGGGAAAAGAAATTTTTCCCTCATGACACAAGTCTCTAGGTTTGTGTTGCTGGGGGCTATGGTTGGTTTTTGATATCAAAGTTTGGGACAACATGAATCTTGTTTTCTTTTTAGCTTCTGATAGTTTGCTTATGTTACAGAAATTAGACTTGTTCTGAATTTAGCCACTAATTATAACAACAAGGTGTTTTTTAGACCATCATGGAGCAGTTTCTTTCTCCATCTGGGGAGTTTATTATTTTAATGTAGACAAAAACCACAACATTAACAGGAATTAATAAAGGCAATATTTCTGGTTTTCCTGCATTCATTTTGATACTTTTCACTCTGCTGTCAATCCCAAGATTGACAGTGTTATATAAGAACATTGCTCAGTCTGTGCAGTACTCTTAAAATCCCAAACAATACAGCTACACAGTAATCTCAAAAGCACCTCGCTGCCTTTTAAATGCCTTAAAACAGAACAATCAGTGTCTGGAACCATGAACGAGTAAACTTATTTGCACAATGATGTCAAATAAAACAAACTGCTCTGCTTCAGGCTGCACATGCTGTTTTTCCATCTCACTACCACCAACAAACTGAGTGCATTAAACCTGCGTCTGGAGCACAGCGAGTGTGTCTGTGAGGTCAATCCCATAAAAGTGCACCAGCAGGTGCCTGCTACAGTACATCACACAGAATTACACATTCAGTCATACACAAACACGGATGAGTGGATACATCCAGATGTCTGGCTGTAGGGCTCATGGATTGTAAGAGCTACTTGCTCCCTTAAATCATCCTTTAGGGAGAATTGTTATTATTTTTTGCTTCCTTGAGAGTAGGATTATTCAGATCAAATAAGGTGTAAGGCACAATTTACCAGATATATACCATTTAGAAAACCCAGACATATGACAGATGAATCTAATAGCTGCAGCTTCTCCGTTTGATTTAGATGATACACTGTTATGCTGTTTCTGCCAGGGGGAGGTCTGGTGAGGACTTTACTACAAGCTCTGTGACTGGCTGGCCTCTGGGTGACCTGGAGCTGCTGTGAGTCTAGAGATTCTGAGAGCTACACGTGAAATGGCACAATGTTCAATGTTACAGTAACATGTTTGGATTGGTGGGCATTTTTATGCTTAAGGGAGAAAAAAGTGGGGCAAGAGCCTGCACGCCATTGTTGTGGGGAAAGTGTGTGATTGTGAAAATTGGCTGCTTGTGTGACAAATGTATTCAGAGCTGTTCCACAATGCCACAATGCTTCAAGGTGAAAATGCTCATTTGTACTAGAGATGGACCGATCCGATATTACGTATCGGTATCGGTCCGATACTGACCTAAATTACTGGATCGGATATCGGAGAAAAATAAAAAATGTAATCCGATCCATTAAATATCACGAAAGCACCTCACAAAACTTGCAACACGCCGTAACTCACCTCAGAACGTTAGCACGTCGGCGCAGTATGCATCACGTGATAGAGCGGCTGTGGCATGCGGGACCTGGCGATGGTCTGGATAGCATTTGGAGCTTCGCTAGCAACCCGGCATTTCATCTCCGACAAAGTTATCCCCGAGAGAAGTAAAGCGAGTGTGTAAGTCCATCTCTGAATGTTTGTAAAGCATTCCTACGTTAAGCTTAACAAGCGACTGCCTCTTCTTGCTGCTACTTCAATCATGAAACTGCTTAATGATCAGCTGATCGGCTTTTCTGTCGCTAGTCCATCTCTCTTGTTTGCTTTTGGCCCACTTTGCACCAGAAAGAGGAAACCAGCGGCTGAACAACAGCAGCACGTTTAAGCTTGATCAGCTGTTGTTAGAATGTATTGAATATTACTTTCTACTCGAGGATCTTTTTCTACATAGCTGACGCTGGTAACTGTGCAGGGGCGGATCTAGCAAAGTTTAGCCAGGGGGGCCGATAGGGCATTAACAGGGAAAAGGGGGCACAAAGACATACTTTTCTTTCTTATTCTCATTTAAAATGTCGAGCTTTTAATAAATAATTATCTGACACCCAAAGTTTTAATTTGATGTAAAATGAATAGAAGTCAATTACTGTATATAGTAACTATTAAGTCTAAGATACCCTAGTAAGCTATAGTACTTTTTCCTTTGGGAAGGTACCATCTGTGCAGTCTGCAATTTTGTTGAAGAAAGATGTTGAATCTATTTAATATTTCTTGAAAAATAATTGATTTCTGTGCATTTTTTTTTCACACTGCATCAAATTAAGGTTGATTACGTCGATTAAGCATCATGAGGTGGAGCGTGAGGGGTGGTTCCCTATTTTTTATTTATTTATTTTTGTTGTTGCTGGGAGTTGGAACCCTATTAGTTAGGTTGCTTAATATTTATGCTAAGTACTCTTTAAAATACCAGAATAGGGAGGATGGTGTAGGTTTAAGTTTATTAGATTGATCAGTATTGCTGAACTATGAAATTTTTTTTTTTGCATACAGGTATAACAGAATAGCTTTAGTGTAGTTGTTGTTTTAAACTTGAGTATGAACTTATACAAAATGCAGCAAGATATTTAAAAAACAGTTTTGTTGATTAAAAAACTATATCGGATTCATATCGGTATCGGCAGATATCCAAATTTATGATAACGGTATCGGTATCGGACATAAAAAAGTGGTATCGTGCCATCTCTAATTTGTACACCTCCTAAAGATCCCTTCGCTGCTTTGAAATTCAGGCGCTCTACTCCTGTTGCTATCTCCTAAGAAGTAGAGACTCAAAAACAGCCATGTCCAAGACAAATGCACAGTTTGGGTGAAAATATATCAGGTGACCACTGTGTGTAGGTTTCACAAAAATACTCTCAGACAGGGATCGACATCAAAATTTCCCATCTATTCGATATTAATTGTGTTTCTTCATAAACTGCTACTAGTAAGAGTAAATGATACAATTAGGACCTAATTGAGGAAAATGAAATTGCCCAAAGCTGGCAGCAGTTCTTATGAATCGTGGACAGATGCTTCGCCATCACAGTGAGTCAAACTGAGCCAAACAGCACCTTGACTTGGCATTATTTCATATAACAGGTCATAGACATAAACGTGACATAATTGGGTGTACATTGGCTGTACCTGTTTACTGGTGGTAAACCTGTAAATAACTCTGTGTTTTATTGTTGCATGCAAAAATTTTACCCAGATATGTGTAATACAATGTAGCACTCTAAAGTCAACTCAAGCATAATACAGTTTGCTGGCAGGGTTTTTGAAACAAAGGCACAATGAATGCTCTCGCCAGCAGTGCCATAAATGGATAAACAGACGAAAATCCCAGATGCAAAGAAACTTAGATTTCAGATTTAAAAACAAAAAAACATCAGCACAACACAGTTGAGAGCACATTTTATTGATCTCCAGGAAGAACACTGCAAAAAGCAACTCAGCAAGGATCACTACACAAAACACTGACGGCCACTTTCAGGCTCATGTATGCCTTTGATAGCCGTGCTACTGATAGCACTACTACAGAGGACAGTGCGGCTAAGTACTGAAACTACATGACTGTAAATAACAGCTATTCTGACAGACCTGAAAAATAACTACCAATGAATACTGTTCATCCATGCATGCATGTGCGTAAACATTCGTAGAATCAGTTCATTCATGCAGGCAGTGAAGGCAGTGAGCTGCTCTCCCCTGGGAGAGGCATAGCTGCTTCCTGCAGCCTTCAGTCATATTTTAATGCCAAGCCTGAAATTTGGGCTCCTCTTGTTCCCCCAACACATAGAGAGAAAGTTTGAAAGCTGTCTGAAATTGAAATAAAACCGTGCAGGATGCAATGGTTTGCAATGTATTTTATTTTGCTGTACATTACTGCAGAAAAATTGCACGCACTGCATATCAGCAGCGGCGACCTCACACATATCTCTGCCTCATTTCTAGTCTCCTCATTTCTCTTCTTCCCCATTTCTTTATTCAGAAAAACATGTTTCTTCCACATAAAAGCTCACATCTCGCCTCCTGTAAAAGCTGGTTATTTTTCCTCTCCGTAGCATCTTTTTTTGTCTCGGCCTTCCTTTTGTCCCTTATCACTCTGCTCAGCCTGTCGCTTTTTCTTCCCCTTTAATATCACCCCTCTACTCTCCACTCTGCACCCCTTTCCTTAGCCTTCACATATTTTCACATTTTCTCATTTTCACTCAGTAATGTCACGCTGTCCTGTAGCAAATGTCTTTGTGTAAATGTGTGGATGTGTGTGACAGACAGAGGGAGAGGGGGAAAAAGTAAACTGTGACCAGCACAGATGGACGGACACCTGCTCTGTAATGGTGTTTTGCTCCCTCTGTCACTTTCATGCCCACACACACATACAGCTACTTCAGAGAGGCAAAGCTGGGCACAACATGAAGGGACATCCTCCTCCTCCCATGGTGCAAAGAGGCAGAGTGACTGATGGGAAAGGAAGGAATGGGATTCAGATAAAAGAACAATATGGACCCATCGATGCAGGTCCAAAGGGAGAGGGGGAGAAGAGAGAGATGGACAAACGTGGACAGACAGGGAGTATTTGGCAGATTTGGCAAGTGAAACTAGCCGTGATAAATCCACAAGACTGGGCTTATCTGTGTTCACTTGTGTGTTTCCCTGTGGTGCGTGTTGTCCTGTATGGCTAAGGGAGCAGATCTGTCCAGCTACAGGCCAGACAGTGATATATATCACAGCGCTTACATGTCAGCGCCTGAGACTGGACCTGATTCCTGTGATGTTGTTTTTGATTTCGAACATTTATTAGTCCAAGATAAGATTGCAAGTGTCAGACTTCGAATTAAGCTATGAATGAATACTCAAACTATCTAATTTTTAGTATTTCAGGCAGAAAAAAAAATCCAATAGACAGAACTTGCAGTCGGACACACAGCTGACTCCCTCTCTTTCATTCAAACACACATCCAAGTTTGATTACCTGTGCTCTACCAATACAGTAGTCTTCAGTCACAAGTTATTTCTTTATATTTTGCTTAGAATTTTTAAAATAGAGAATGGGGTCACAATCTACCAAAATATGGCAAATATGAGCTGATCCCACACTGCTTCAATAATGTCGAGGTCTGGGCTCTCTGGAGGCCAATCCATGATTTATGGTGTTCAGTTGTATGTTTTTCTATTCAGCTATGCTCTTATTGCATTTGCATTGTGTTTGTTGAGCTGAAAAAAAGAAACCATTGGCAGTCAGATGCTGGATTGTAAAAAGTTGATTTCTTAGAAAAGTGTAAACAGAAAACACTTATCCAATGAGCTTATGGTCTCCATTGCTAAGTCTTCTTCAAACAGCACAATCATTTTATATTATAAATTATGGTCCCGTATAATGAAAAAAATGCATGATAAAGCGTGTATGCATTAGGGAATGTCTACCTTTTGATTGACAAGTTGCAACCCTACAAGAACACATTGTCCTTTGTTTCTCAGTCAGGTCTACCCCTCAAATGTTATTGTTGTTGTTATTGTTTAAAAAAAACAAGACAGCAGTGATTAGATTTGCTGTATTCAAGGCTTTACAGCAGTTATCACAGTAGCTATCTCCAATTTTTATACTGTGTATTATTCTCATTTAACAAATAAGATATAATGTATTAATTAGTCAGATTTAGGGGTGTTGATAATCAGATTTTATTACTGATGGGTTGAGTCAGACATCCTGTTTTTATGCTAAGCTGAGCTAACCATCTGTTAGTTTTAAATATGATAATCCTATAAAACTCTACAAGAAAACTATTATACGTTTCCCAAAACATTAAACTATTGCTTGAATGCTTTATGAATGACGTATACAGTTCATCAAGTGCATCTATTCTGCATGTTAATGCAAATGTCTAATCAGCCAATCACATGGCAGCAGCTCAGCGCATTCCGGCATGTACACAATAATGGATAGATACATTTCTTTCTGTACCACACAACCATCTCTACAGTCTGAAAAGGAGAGAATATCTAATGAGAATCACTTCCCTGATTGAAAACGCCTTAAAGTCAGAGGCGAATAGCCAGACTGTTATGAGCCAATAGGAAGGTAACAGTAAGTCAAATAACCAACAAAGGTATGCAGAAGAGCATCTCTGAATGTGCAACACATTGAACCTTGAAGTAGATGGGCTATAGCAACAGATGACCACACTGACCAAACTGAGGCGACAGTTCATGCGGGGCTCACCATAATTAGACAATTGAAGAATGCAAAAACATGACCTGGTCTGAGTCTCAATTTTAGCTGCAAAATTCAGATGGTAGAGTCGGAATTTGTCTTAAACAACATGAAAATATAGATTTGTCCTGTTTTTTTATATACAGTTCAGGCTGCTGCTGGTTATCTAATGGTATGGAAAATATTTTCTTGGTACACTTTGGGCCACTTAGTACTAGTTAAGCATAGTTTAAACACAAAAGTCTGAGTATTCCATCTGTTCATTCATTTATGACCATGGCAGCTTCAGTAGGATAACACACTATATCCCAAAGCTCAGATCAACTCAAACTGATTTATTAAACATGACAATGACTTTACTGTTCTCATATGGCCTCCACAGTCACCAGATCTCAGTCCCATAGAGCTCCTTTAGGATGTGGTGGAACGGAAGATTATCATCATGGAAGTGCAACTGACAAAGCTGCAGCGACTGTGTGATGCTATCATGTCAGCATGGACCAAACTCTATGAGGAACATTTCCAACACCTCACTGAATTAAAGCAGTTCTGAGAGCAAAACTGTGTCTAAGCCAGTACTACAGGGAGTGCAGAATTATTAGGCAAATGAGTATTTTGTCCACATCATCCTCTTCATGCATGTTGTCTTACTCCAAGCTGTATAGGCTCAAAAGCCTACTACCAATTAAGCATATTAGGTGATGTGCATCTCTGTAATGAGAAGGGGTGTGGTCTAATGACACCAACACCCTATA
>NW_005187407.1:5349202-5353290 GCF_000239375.1 Pundamilia nyererei | reverse complement strand
AGACTCCATACCTCAGCTGCTGTACTGTCAGATCTATAAGCAGTTTTTACATGAACATATAGCATGCTATAGCTTAGTGCACTTGAAAGTAGATATTTGAAATAAAACATTAAATAATTACAGTTTGCATTTACTTCAAGTGAAGGAAAAAACATGTTTCGGTGCAAAGTTAAAATTGGATTAGGTGTGGTGAATTTTCAAACAATACTTTAGTTCTCAGTTGTGAGGGGCAGTGCAGCCCAGCAGGCAAATACAAAGTAAAACCCATTACCAGTAGTTCAAATGAGGTCCCTGACACCATGCATGTCAATGAAGAGAGGCAGTGTGTGAAAACACAGACATGCACACACACACTGTCCCAGCACACTCAGACAAGGACGCGAACACTCTCACTGACAAAAAATCAGGCAACTCTCAAAAATACCCATAATTACGCATGCACTTCACTATCTCGTTTTATTCACTTTTGAGCAGATTCACTATAACATAGCCCACAGGTGTCATTAACATTTCAAATGTGAAAAATTATGCAAACACCCTGCCACGCTGTGGGGGCAAGCAGCTCTGCTCATTTAACACACTCCTCCAGCCGCTCAGACGGAACCCTTTTCTCATCTGTCAATGTTCCACAAAAACAAACATCTTGTCAACATCGTGCACTCTCGCATTTACATTAACACACAAGCAGACATCAGGGGTGGCAAGACAGACAAAAAAATAGCACAACCACTGCTTCTAGGGAAAGCCAATTTCAGGAAACAACACACACATATCAACATCTCACACATGAAAGATGGTATCAATGAACGTTTTCTGCTCCCATCATCTTTTCTGACCCTATTGGATAGACTGTCCAATCTTGTGCCCAGCAAAACCAATCTGCTCTTATTTCATTTCATCCAAATCAATTCTTGTGCTTGGATGAACTGACCGTAGAGTGTGTCTCCATGTGTTTGTGTATGTGTTCATGTGTGTTTTTGTGTGTGTGTCCATCAAACCCAGTGGAGGTCTATGTGTAGGCCTTCAGAATATGAGGTAATCAATCACATCATATGGCCTTAGATTAGAGCCACATCGATCTGGTCTCAGCTCTGACAAACAGCCTGACCTAGAATACGTCCACCTGGACAGGGCACACACACACACACACACACACACACACACACACACAGAGCATCTCTTTTTTCACAGCATTTCTAGACCTCCACACAGCACCTCCTCCCAGGGGTAGAAAGTACCACATGCACACATACCAAGAATATTTAGTGTGAACCGCAGTCTCGCACAGTGCAGTCCCTGTGCAGTAAACATCGAAGGTGGGATGATTTTCCCCGTGGGTGGCTGTTCATTTGTATGCCCCTTTCACTGTCCATCACCTCCACTGCCCCTGTCCAGGAAAGCAAATACTCGCTGTCACATTTTGATGTTCACATCATAATTTTCAGCAGACCTGGAAATGTCAAACATATTTCTACCTGTGTGACTGGGTCTTCTCTCAGGTAAATGTGCTTGTTTTATTTACTAATGCTGTGTATCATCCCAATCAATGGCCAGTGTTTTGATGAAGGTCCTTGCCTGGAGGGATTGACCAACTGGAAAAGGCTTTGAGATGTGCAGTGCTCACAGAATTGCTAAATCTGAGCTCATGTCTTTTTTTTAAGCTCTCTAGATGCTTACCCTGTAGTGCAGATTCCAGAAAATCAAAGCGGTGTGTGTGTGTGTGTGTGTGTGTGTGTGTGTGTGTGTGTGTGTGTGTGTGTGTGTGTGTGTGTGTGTGAGAGGTCTTCCAGCATCCCCCTGCAGGGCACAGACAGAAAAAGGGGGCTGAAGGTTGTCCAGCACCTGTTTTACAGTCTAAGGCAGTCAGCAAACAGTACAGTTAATTTTAATATTTGATTCAATCACTGCATTCTAAGTTAGTAACAAACCGCTTTGCAAAGGTTTTAGAGGTTTTCATAATGGGATTTTTCAAATGCATCTGAAATTTAATACAAATTTGATGCAAGAGCTGTTTTAAAATTATAAATGAGTTGTTTTTCTGTTTGTTTTGGGCTTTAACCAGCAAGTGAAAGTCAGTTACAATGCATAAAGTAGCCGACTAATATTCACAGTGAACTTGAAACACCAGCACAGAATGTGAGAAGAGTTCATGAAATCAATGGTTTCAGCTTATTTTGTTTCTTTCTCCAGGATAGGTAGAAAATAGACTGAGCGAAAAACACTTTAACAGTTTATATCTTATTTGTTCACAAATCATCTCGGTAATGCCAGTTCAAGTTGTTTTTGCATCTTGGTTTTGTATGGATTAAACAAATAAAACACAGCTGGTCAATTAATCGAATCTTGGCAGTCAAGAGGATCTTCTTTTGGGACATATAATATCACTTCTCAGCTTGAGAGATAGATACTATAGTTCTGATCACTTCAATACACAGCTCGAGTTTTAATAAACTGGTACTCTATTCCACTCTGGAATTGCCCTCGGTGAGAGGCAAGGACCAGACATGAGTATATCTGAGGGCACCAGTTTACTGTCTGTATGTTAGCATCTTCCTCAGGTGATGGAAGACTTGTTTCTATACACTTATGAATCAGGGAACAAGTCACGACTTTTGTTTCGAATTGCTGAAGATCAGTTGTAGTAATATCAAGTCCCTGGTTTGGGTGCTGGAAGCTGCCCCAGCTGGAGACTCCACTGGAGAACATGAACCTACTGGGAGGAACAGTCTGCCCCAAATGAACCTAAGCAGTGCAGTGTTATTGGACTTATGTGCTAATCAAATTGTCCATAAAAAACACCATGTTCGAGCAAAAGGGTGTTTACTCTAGGCCAAAGGCTGGTAATTGACTTTGTAATCATATAATTAGATTTGCAGGCATATTTTGTGGACCAAGCTGGATCAGGTGTCAGGGGAGGATACATGACAGGCCTGGTGTTTCGAAAAGGATAGCAGGATTTCAAAAAGTCCATGTTCTGCATCTGTATTGCTGTGACAGCTGCACAGAGCTATGACTGTAACATTGCTGTAACCTCTAAACCAAATAATGGACACCAGAAAGGAAGGGAGGCCATATCGCTGAAGAAGGAGTCCTGTAAAACTTGGCTAATTGAATTTAAAAAGCAAGTGACCTTATGTGTTCACGCTATATGTCAAGCTAACGATCTACTAATTGGTTAGCTACACGAAAGGCTGGCATCACACTTAAGCACTCCTCTCTGTTAGAAAGTGAATACTAATATTTCTGAAAAAGTTTAATCATTCCTTAACGAGTAATCCAAGTGTTATTGTTCCCATGATGCGCCAAGCATTTCTTCTTCACTCACTTATTTTTGGACACCACTTTACATTCAGTCATTAGTTATTATTTATCTCTGGCTCTCATGTCCTGTAGATGTCACGCTAGATGGCTGCCCTCCCTGAGCCTGGGTCTGATTGAAGTTTCTTCTTGTTAAAAGGGAGTTTTTCCTTCCCACTGTCACCAAGATGCCTCCTTAAAGGGGGCCGTGTGACTGTCAAGGTTTTCTTTGAATTATTGTACAGTTTACAGTTTACTTACAATATAAAATACCTGAAGGGGACTGTCGTTGTAACTAGGCTCTATATAAATAAAACTGAATTGAATTGTTTCAATTTACCCAAATTGCTCTTTTCACAATTTAATTAGCCAGCTCATATGAAGTTATTTCTATTTTTACTTTCACACAGGAGCCTGGAGGCCGTTATATCACTTATATGCCCTGGTGAGCAACAGCTGATACAAGACCTACAGAGATAAACAAGTGACCAATGCAGTTCTTCTGGAGGCGGAAGGAATGACCAATGAGAGAGCAGGAGTGATTGGAGTTGATTTACGTTCCTGACATCTTTAACCAAATTACCCAGCATCCCTTGCGCTGTGATTACTGTAATGCAGTCTGTGCTTGTGTGTAAAATGTGCATTTCTCTGTGTGTGTGTGTGTGTGTGTGTGTGTGTGTGCATAGATGTTTCACAGAGAAAGACAGCAAATAGGGAAAGCAAAGGAAGCAAAACAGAGCAGAACAGGGAGATGGATTTGGACAGAACAAGCAACATTTAAGACTAACAGA
>NW_005187407.1:5346932-5349182 GCF_000239375.1 Pundamilia nyererei | reverse complement strand
TAATGCAGTCTGTGCTTGTGTGTAAAATGTGCATTTGTGTGTGTGTGTGTGTGTGTGTGTGTGTGTGTGTGTGTGTGTGTGTGTGTGTGTGTGTGTGTTAATTCACTACTCACAGGGCAGCAGCTCTTGCAGAACAGGGAGATGGATTTGGACAGAACAAGCAACATTTAAGACTAACAGACAAGAAAAAAAATAAGTGTTTTGGGGATGAATTTGTCTGATTTCTACTGTCTCTGGCAGATATCAGACATGCAGAGGAGGCCCAGACAACATGTTTAAGGTTTTATGTGGTAATGTCATTGATTGCATGCCAAGGCTGCGGTTAGGAGTTCCAGCACTTCTTTGAATTTACGACAATGTAAAAATCTAGTGTTTACACTTCTCAGCAGTGAAAGCTAATATCACACAAGATGCATTCTCTTTAACAATCTGAACTTGAGTATATATTGATTTGTGCTAGAAAAATACAATGAAACTATGCTGGCTCGTGTGTGAAAACTGAAGCCGTGGCCTCACAATTTTGAAATAAACTGGATGCAGTCTGTTGACAGTCAGAGGTACATCCCATGTTGTCCATAATAACGTAACATGCATGCGGGTATGGTTTTTTCTGGTTCAGTGTGGGATGTCTCTCTTCTCCAGTTTCTTTACAGCTAAAAGGCTCATCTCACAGACAGCCTGCATGATCCATCACTTCAGTTCATCCTTTGCTCTTTGTGCTCCCCTCTTAAAGACAGATAGTGGGAGACCATCTCATTTCACGCTTGATGGAGTTAATGCTATTAAACTTGACACACAGTTACACTCACATGTGCATACATTCAAACAGACAGACACGTGTGCCCAAGAACACACCAATACGATGTAGCTGCAACCTCAGTCGCAGTTGTTCAGATCCTGATGTTCCCTCAGCATGGCAGCTTTCCTGTTCCAGTCACTCACAGCCATTTTTAGCCTCTAGATGATATGTCTGTACATATATTTGTGTGTGTGAGCACAAATTTGCACCTGTGCTGTGACTGATGCAGGATCAATCCCTCACTGATCCCATTACAAGAGTCTGCCACGCAAGGGTTGCAAGTGTGTGAGTGATGGGGAAAATCAGCTCAGAAATGCTGTTAGTTAGCAGCATTCTCGATCACTGTGGCATGTTATTATCCGGCAAAAGCCTATGTGACATCACTCATGCTTACACACAAACACACATGTGTGCCTGTACGCACATAAAAACATGCACATCTACAGTCAAACAGAAACAGATTTGTCTTGATATTTTTGTTTATACTCTCCAGTCACCAAATCCTCTCTTTTCATGTGTTGGGAAAACCACCTTTTAGTTTTATGGTCAAGACTGCCACCGCTCACTTACCTCTCTATTATATATGAATAGGTAGATCTCCAAGTTTTAATATAGCTGTCAATTTCAGAAGTTCTCAGAGGGAGCAAAATGCAAACATAAAACTCTTTTTTTAATGACACAATCTCCATTTTTCAATATTAGGAAGGTTTAGTCTGCTTTCACAGCTAAAACAGAAGAGCTGAACGTTTAAAGGAAATTGTGTTTTGCACTGCAAGCATAGTGATAGCTGTAAATGAATGAAACAGAGAATATGACTGCATTTTTTGTGCACCAGAGGGACAAATACTAAGTTATTATGGACCTTGAATCAAGGAGATATAGCCACCATCCTGGATATGATCCAGGATGGGAAAAGAAAGCTGTCACGGCTCTGTCCAAAAGCTGTACTCATTTGTTTAATCAACATGATCATATGTGCTTATAAAGGGAGTTACAAACTGGGACCGTTTCTTGGCCAGCCCCAGTGGCTTTTTAGCATCTCCACTGTTAGGCTGGTGGTCTTGGCAAAGACATGTGCCAGCATGTAAGTCCCAGTAAAACTGACTGAAGCTTACTTGTTGAAACTCTATAATCAGTGAAATAAAATTTTAATCTCCAAAATGGTCATTGTCATTTTGGGAGACTGAACATGTGTCACAGAGGCTCAAAAATGATCTCCTAGTTGTTGGTAATGTAAACAAAGATTCTTCCAGAACTTAGATTATAGAGACTGATCTATTTAGTCAGCAACCAAACAAGGCATTTGTATAAATTTACACAATTATAACATTTAACAACAATAAAACAGGGGCCTAAATGCTGAGTGTGATTGTAAACAACTATATCTAAACTTAAAACTAAAAAGCAGAGGAAGAATCCTGAGTTTTAATAGTTGTTAGTTTGATATATAT
>NW_005187407.1:5342849-5346869 GCF_000239375.1 Pundamilia nyererei | reverse complement strand
ACATACACATATTACATCTTGCCTGATGAGGTATTTATGGACATGTTTATTGAGACTCTAGATGTCTAGAAGTATGTCAGCCAACTGTTTTCCTACAGTTTTTATTGTAAAACCTGAACTGATTCTCCTAAATGTTACTTCTGACATATGCCCTCCATGCACTAATAATTCAAACTAAGACTAAAACGAATAAAACTAAACTAAAGACATTTTCAAACAATAAAAACTAAAGTGAAACAAGAAAATTCACACAGGAAACCAAGTGAAGCTGAACTGACTTGAAAACAAAAAGTCAAAATGAAACCAAAGTAAAAATCATTGGAAAACTGGAAAATACAAAATTATAACAACTGGTGTGGCACTGTGTCTGAACTGTACTCCCAGCTTGTTACTCTGCAAACCTGACCTCCCAGTATCTTCTTTTTCTTGTGCAGATTCAAGAGAGATTGGAGCCCTGCTTCACCAGACAGCTCCGACAGAGAGACACTTAAATGAGACGTAGAGACATCCACTCACATAAAGTGCAAACACAGTGATAACAATGTAATAATTTTATACATATATTACGCAGGAGCTATCTTTATAGTGGATGGCTACATATTATGCTTCATGTGCATTTTAACAGTAGAAGAAACACACATGCAGTTTGCACAAAAGAAATCATAAAGTTTCAGATATAAAAGCTGTGAGGTGTGAAATTAACTTATCACTTGTTTGACTGTGTATGAGGGCGATAAAGGCTCCCTGCACGTCTAAATTGTAAAGTGTTTATAGAGCTGATGTTTTAGGAAGACATAAAACATATGGAGGTTTTCTGTCAGCCTTTCATGGGTCTATGTGTCTGTGTGTATCTCCAGACTAGATTATGTTTCCCCTCCACATATTTTTCCTCAGGCCCTTCATTTGCTGGATGCTTGTACCAGCACCTGAGAGCAGATTATTGTTTAAGAGACTGGCAGCAAAAAGGCAAAGAAAGTGGATCTGCTCTCCTCTAATCTAATCAAATTTGATGTTTCTAAACACACAGCAGCTGGCTAAAGGCACAGTGATGATAACCCAGGGACAAAGCCCACGCTTGTTGTTGGAGACTTACCTAAGCTTCTCCAATTCCTGCCTCAATTTAGCGTTCCCTCCCTGAAGCTTAGAGCTGGAAAACAATTTATCGGCCTCTGTGTGTGTGTGTGTGTGTGTGTGTGTGTGTGTGTGTGTGTGTGTGTGTGTGTGTGGTGGTGGTGGTGGTAGGTAGCAGGGATCCTCTGCAGGATGATGGAGATAAGTCTGTCATGATCCCATGTTTGCTCTGTAGAAACACAACAAGGAAACGTAAACTCCTACAAACACCACAAAGACATCAACCCTTTAAATATACACCGCTTTAATAGGAACAATGAGGTCTTCATTCATAACTCCAACAGGGTGCTCTAAACAATGTCCAACAATTCTGGTTCATGTTGACATGATATTTTTCATCAATAAGACGTTTTCTCCCAGATTACCACTTCCTAGATATTTTTCTCTTTTTCAGGTCATTCTCTGTAATCTCTAGAGATGGTCATGTGGGGAAAAGCTCAGAAGATCAGCACTTTCTTACTTAAACATTCAAACCAGCCTGTCTGGTGCCAACAACTTAAATCACCTTTCTTTCGCATTCTGGTGCTCAGTTTGATCTTGAGTATGCATCATGATCACGCCTATATGCCTAAGCACACTGAGTTCCTGCCATGTGATTGGCTAATGTGATGTAATATTTATGTTATCATTTAGCATTCAACAGTTGAACAGATGTACCCTAAAGAGTGGCCAGTGATGCATTTAATTTTGGCCCACGTGGTCAAATATGTACAGAAATGAACTAATAACATTTGCAATAAGGTTTGCAGCTAGTTTAGTTTGTCTCTGTAGTCTGTGCTTATCCTTAAATCTATGGTAGGTATGCTCTCACTTTTAAGTTCTCATACATTATTAAAACTCCATCAGTAATTTCTTTCTTTATGTACATGCTAGGGGTGGGGGTTCATAGCTTTGATAGACTACGTGTACTTCATTTCACTTCAGTCAGTACTCCAAAGGTCCTTTCATCATTTTGACCTATCCAACTTTAACTTTCATCTTACGCTAACGACGGGCTCATTAATTTAATATCAAAGGAAGCTGGTTCACTGCAGATCCACTGACAATAAACCAGCTCTGGATACACGGAAAAAAAGATCAGTTGAACACATTTCAAACAATACATTTGAATTCCACTTTGCACAACAAAACACGTTACCTGGAGGTGATCCAGTATTTAAAACACTTTAATGTATTAAATTCTATACTCCCAACATTGGAAAGAAGGAGAAAAAAGGAGATGGCCAGGGGGGTGGAATGGGGCTAGAATTGAAAAATGAGCTGCTTTGTGTTGAAACATAGTAAAATGTTCCCTCACCACATCTGGAAAGAAGACACTATCTCACTGTTTCAGCGTGTGTGCGTGTGTGCGTGTGTGCGTGTGTGTGCGTGTGTGCGTGTGCGTGTGTGTGTGTGTGTGTGTGTGTGTGTGTGTGTGCGTGTGCGTGTGTGTGTGTGCGTGTGTGTGTGTGCTCAGGTGTGCATGCAAGAATGGCTGTTTCACTACATTCCAGTTAATTCCACATTCAGGCGGGGCCACACTCTCCCGCTGTGCTCCCAGTCTGCATGGACGGACACACTACTGACCACATTGTCTGGACTTGTGTATAACTGTCAAGTCTGTCTGCTATTGGTTGCTTAACCAGCTCTTTTTTCTTTTCTTTTTTACCAAGAACACATGCAACAAGACTTTAGGTTTGCCACAACTGAGAGCCAAACAAGCAATCTGTAAGTTTTATTAATGATACAACACATTCAGCCTCTCCATCAATCAAATTTCTACCTATTGCAGCACCAGAATATGAAGAGAATTCCCTCGAGAAATTGAGTTATAGGATGGTATGATGATCTAATCTAAAACAGAGATGGTCTATGATTATCCAGTGAACTTAGAGAGTTGTCATGTGCTTTAGTTTGATTCTAGAAAGGGAAAAAAAGAGAGCAAAGTACGAAAAGCAGGTAACAAGAATCCAAACATTTTTGGAAAATGTCAGGATTATAAAGGAGCATTCATCATCATTGTTCAAGACAATTAAAATGATATCAGCATTATCTATGAGCTTAACTAAGAAAATTTCACCAAAATAGCAATGTTAAATTACCCGTCATTTCTCTCCTTAAATGGAAGGTCTGCGTTTTTTTTCCAGACACAGTGTGTTTATAACTCAAGACAGAGTCGATACACAGACACGTTTGAGACAAAGGACAGCAGCTCAGAATCTTCAGAGCGCCCGGTGTCACAGTGCCATCTAGCTGAAACATGAAAAACTGCAATGTATTAATTGATAGCACAGTCTGTTTTTATACAGTGAGATTTAAATATCATTAAACTGAACCTTTAAAATGGACTGTTTGTATAAATTATGGAAGATGCTAAAAAAGCAACATTTTTTGGAATCGTTACGTCAAAATTTCAGGTTATTCAAAATATCAATTGAACAATTTGAAATATCATTTTTTTTCTCATTGGCCCGCAGAGACGAAATAATAACTTCCCTCAAATGCCTTAAAACAAAAGTAACAAGCCCATTTTGGAACTGTAAGGAGTAAAAGCACAAAGTTGACAGAAAAATGACTAAAGTAAGGTACAGCTACCTGAAAATTCTACTTTAGCACAATAATGAAGTATTTGTACATTGCTTCCCACCTCTGCCTAGTGGTGGCTCAGATTTGCAGTATCAGTTTCCTAATGACAATATCTCCACTCAGATTAAAGAAAACCCCTCAGCCGGAAATGGCAGTGGTAACCCTGCACACCAAGGATGCTCCTGGCAATTAATTTTTTAGTCGGCTACACAAGGGGGGGAAACAAGTAGACTAATCAACTACTTAAAACTAAGAAACACACAAAAAAGAGAGATCCTCCAAGAGAAAGAACAGCAGAACATACAGGGAGTGCAGAATTATTAG
>NW_005187407.1:5339425-5341458 GCF_000239375.1 Pundamilia nyererei | reverse complement strand
AATGAGTTTTTTGGGTTCATTGAGAACATGGTTGTTGTTCAATAATAACATTATTCCTCAAAAATACAACTTGCCTAATAATTCTGCACTCCCTGTAGAACCAAGAGACATGCAGTGCAAACTCCAAGGCATGCAGGAAAAATACAGAGCGCTGCAGATGAAGCACAATAAAACAACAGTTGCTTCAAGAGAAGAAGCAACTGGACATAAAATAGAAAGAAATAAACTGCAAGCTTGAAGACATGGAGGAAAAATTCAGAGTGCTGCAAATGAGGCTCGATAAAACACTGCACAGAAATAAAGAGTTTCTTCATGAGAAAGAACAGCAGGACATAAAAGAGGAAGAAATGGATTGCAAACTTGAAGACATGGAGGAAAAATACAAAATGCTCCAAACAACTCTTAATGAAACACTGCTCCAAAATCAAGAGTTGCTTCAAGAGAAGAAGCAACAGGACATACAACAGAAAGAAGAAACACTTATTCTCCAGAGGAAAAATTAAAAACTCCAAAAATATTATAATGAAATGAAGTACAAAGCAACTGAACTGGAAGGAGAAAAGAAAAAACTGGAAAAACTATGCTCAGAGACGCAGAGTAGCATCAATGAAATGCTGAGAAAAAACACAGAACTTGAGGAACTTTCTAACAACTTGAAGTACAAATACACTGAAATCCAGGCGCAAAAGCAACAATAACAGAAAACACATGAAGACCTGCAGTGTACACTTCAAGAAATCCAGAAGAGAAACCAGCACTTAGAAGACATGCACAAGAAAGTAGAACAGATAAATACAGATATAAACAAGGCAAAGCTAATAGACATTTAAAGAACTGAAAGACAAGCTTGAAGAAAAACAAGCACAATTAGAAGACGTGGAGAAAAGTTGCAAGAAACTTGCAACCTCCCCCCAACTTTCAATTTCCTCCATCATCTCCTAATCCTCTGTTCCCTTTTGAGAACACAGGGTTGGGAGATGGGGGGAAACAATAAACACAATGGGCCACATTTTACATGTGTCAGATCAATGTCTTCATTCAACAATAGCTGCATGTGTGTTTGTGTGTGTGCATAATATACATGCTTAACTTGTTGGATCCAAATCCCAGAAGGAATTACAAACTTACCAGCAAGCTGAACTCCAGCCTTCCGGTCTTGGTTAATGTAAGTAATTCAGTGATAATCCAGACTCAGGCTTCCATTTAACAAAAGACAAAAACTATTATGAACTACATAATATTGTTCACAGTTTGTGAACAAACTATCTTTTTGTTTATATAATGATGATGAGTTTCTATAGTGTTTGGATTTACAGGAAAGCTTTAGAACAAATGGTCAAAACATGATATAATTGTAAATGCATAGGTGCTATTATTAAGGAAGCACATTCATGTACCCTTTGCTAAAGTGGTTCTGTGCGTGTTATCATATGTGTTGCCAGAGAGGTTCCTGCACCTTGAAACATCTTTTTCTAGAGCTTTCTGTCAGTCTTACTGTGTAGTTCTATACTCAACTTTCCCAAAGAGGCTCCAGTGTGTGGGAGAGCAGGATGAGTAATGTGTCTGTGTACCTAACCTGCTGTAGGGCATTCAAAAACCTGCCAGTAAATCTCTGTTCAACACTTTCTCCCACACACACACCTGACCTTCAGATTTCACAGGGTTGACACAGTGTTTCCTGCAGTTCAGCTTTTACAGATATTTCTTACTTTTTTCAATAAAATGCGCTATGCTTTATTGCTCCTGTGCAAAACCTGTCTCTTATTCACAGCAGTGAGCTATCATGACAGCAGGACTCCATACAACTCAACATTCAAACCTACTGCCATATTTTTATTCTATACTCTTTTACAAAACATTTATCTGGCCTTTTCATCAGGTGAGAAAAAGGTTTGGGTGATATTGGACCGATCGTTGATAGAGTGAGTTGTCTACCAATTGGAAGGTCAGTGATTTGAGCCCTGAGTCATCTACTTGTCTACCAAGGCATCCTCAGATAAAATACTGAATCCTGATTTACCCCTGAAGCATCA
>NW_005187407.1:5304081-5339115 GCF_000239375.1 Pundamilia nyererei | reverse complement strand
CGTGATTTTTTTGCGAGAGTGTCTCATGACAATGACGAGCGAGTGCTACGTTCGTGGCATCAGCTGTGTGCAGATCAACAATGGATAATATATCAAGTGCGGGAGAGAGTATGAGCGTGCAGCATTTAAAGTGTGGAAGTACTGACCTTACTTTGAGTTTGATTCCGGAAAAAGTGACAAAAACATTAGCGTCTGCTGTTCGAAGAAAACTTCTTTTTACAGCGAAAAATAAACCCCTAAACTTCCGCACAAGCACTGAGTACGCTGCCATGGGAATGTGAAATTCACAGAGAAACTCACGGATTCTTCCACTGACATGACAGCTGCGACACACCTGCACCAGGGCAAACCTCCGCCTGCCCCACTCCTACTAAACAGGTGAAAATAGAGCAACAGGACTGCTGATTCTTTGATTTTGTTTATTTTCTGGTGTGTTTTACTTGCATCTATTTGAAAGAGTGAGTGTAAACACAAAAAACTATTTTATTTTATGTGCTGGAATGTGCAGAAAATAGGTTTAAATGTTAAACAAATTTCTTCCAGTCAGAGAATGTTGCATATAATTTAATTTTTGCTTGATGCATAAAGTTAAAAGATTAAAACTAATAAAACAAGTTTTAAAAAAGAGACTTTTTCATTTGATTACATTTTATATGGTGGACTATGCAGAAAAAGGGTGTAAAATGTTTTTAAAAAGTAACTAAGTAACTAATTACGTTCAAAAATAAGTAATCAGTAAAGTAACAGGATTACTTTTGGGGTGAAGTAATCAGTAATTAGTTACTGATTACTTTTTTAAAGTAACTTGACCAACACTGGTTACTAATAACATTACCAGTGACCTTATTCTGTCTTCCAGTAAGCCACTGTGAAGGTGAATCACAGCTCATTTGTATTCCCTGGCTTTTTTACTTATTTTTGATTATTATTGTTGATTTGCTTCGATTCACCAAGAAAAAAGTCTGCAGAGGATGGTGAAGTGCAGGGACACCCGTCAGGTGAGTGCCTGGAGGTGGCAGGGGAGCGTTCTGATCAGTGGCAGGTAGAGTTGAGAGTTCTGCTCACCCAGGGTAAGTACTGACCCAACTGACAAATGAGATAAGACTAGTATTTTAAAAAATAAATGACAGTCAATGTTCTTCTTTCTATTAGTAGTTTGGGACTGAAGTAAGGGATTGAAGAGGATGTTTGGGACACTGGCTGTTTTAATATTTTAAACAGACTTTTAGTGTTTTTCAGGATTTGTGCAGATTGTGTCTACTAGAATTTTATTTTTATAGTTATATTTTAATTTCTGTTGCCCCCTGGCCATGACTGTTTTTATTCCTTGTTTTATTATAAATAGACAACATTGTAATATGGAAAACTAGGGTGACACTAGGGGGGACAAGAGATTATTTTAGGGTGGCACATCCCATCATATGCCCCTACAGTAGATGCAGTAGATGCGCCCCTGTTTTGGCTAATAAGAGTTAAAACTTTGTCCCTCCAGCAGATCCATTCTGGCACGTTTCCATCTGCCGGCGGGACACAGTGGACTCTGCTGTGATTGGAGGTCAGGGTACTTGCCGCAGCGTCCAATCCGGGGTCAGTTTTTCTAGAGCCAGAAGTGACGTCTTTTCCGTTCCTAGAACTTCCGCCTTGCACGTGTGTTTACAAGAAATGTGGCACCTTTAGGTTAAAACAAGTTTGAAGAGCTAGCTCAGTGTAACCGTGTGTGTGTCGGCTAAAATATGGGAAAGTTAAATGTTGTGATATTGAGATATTTATCCCGAGATGACTTCCGAGTCCTTACTGCGGTAAGTACAAAGCTAACTGCTAATTCGGTCCCAGTTGGTTAGCCTGTGCTAAGCCAGCGCTTGGTCAGCTGGTTATTGCTCATTAACTTTTACACATGCCACTGTTACAGCAGCATGCGAGATGTTAATGTAGTTGTAATGAAGGCGAGCACACATACACAGGCATTCATAGTTCATGTCAGGTAAACGGAACATCGTTTCACTGTACTCCTGTGGTTTAGTGACTGATGGTGGATTCACAAGACGCATATTTAAAACAATTAATTTCAAAATATGAGTGTCAGTGGTAGAAATATTCTGAGTTTGGGATCTGTCATTAGTAACAAACAAACCACTGGCGACATTGGTTGCCAAGCATACGTACTTGTCCTGTGCACAGTAGCTCTGAAGAGTCGCTTGATCTGCATATGTATTAATCCTTCCGTTATCTACCTCATATCTGTAATGTGAAATTGCTGCTGCAGCACTTCAGTTGCTGGGATTTGTCTGCCATTGAGGCTAATATGTTCCTTGTGATATGTGTTAGACCATTAAAGCAGCTTTCTTCTAAAGTTAGTGTTTGTTTTCAGTCTTTTAGGCACAAAATTAGGGTCCTGGGTTTTGCTGCATGCCCTCCTTCATTGATCTATGGATTATCGTGACCTATGATATCTGCAGATTATATTATGAACTCTGTAGTGAAAGTAGGGAGCAGGTGGAAGAGTCTGGAGAGGTAGCAAAAGAGGTAGCAAAATGGTGGGAACAGCTCTCCAGGTTAAGGGAAAGGGGAGGTTTACAGTAGGACCTGCTATAATGTATGATTTGGAGATAGTGGCACTAAAAACAAACAGGAAGCTGAGCTGGAGGTGGCATACCTGAAGAGACTAATATTGTTGTTGGGAGTGACCAGGAAGGACAGGATTAGAAACATCTAATCATTACATCAAAGGGACAGCTCAGGCTGAGCAGTTTGGAGACTAAGGTGGTGAGGCAAACTTGATACATGTGCAGATATATTGAGCGAAGGATGTTGAATATGGAGTGGCCAGCCAGGAGGTAAAGAAGATGACCACAGAGTATGGATCTAGTGAAGGAGGACAAGCAAAGATTGGTGAGTCAATGGAGGATGCTAGGAATAGGGTGAGATGGAGCCAGAAAAGGGTGGAGTGCCCACTCCGGGTCGGGGATGAGTTCCTGCCACAAGTGGAGGAGTTCAAGTATCTCGGGGTCTTGTTCGCGAGTGATGGGAGAAGGGAGCCGGAGATCGACAGACGGATTGGGGCTGCAGCTGCAGTAATGCGGACGCTGCACCGGTCCGTCGTGGTGAAGAGGGAGCTGAGTGTAAAAGCGAAGCTCTCAATTTACCGGTCGATCTACGTCCCTACCCTCACCTATGGCCACGAGCTGTGGGTAGTGACCGAAAGAACGAGATCGCGGATACAAGCGGCAGAAATGAGCTTCCTCCGAAGGGTGGCTGGCCTCTCCCTTAGAGATAGGGTGAGAAGTTCGGCCATCCGGGAGGGGCTCAGAGTAGAGCAGCTGCTGCTCCACATCGAAAGGAGCCAGCTGAGGTGGTTCGGGCATCTGACAAGGATGCCCCCTGGGCGCCTCCTGGGTGAGGTGTTCCAGGCATGTCCCACCGGGAGGAGGCCCCGGGGCAGACCCAGGACACGCTGGAGAGATTATATCTCTCGGCTGGCCTGGGAACGCCTTGGTATTCCCCCGGACAAGCTGGAGGAGGTGGCTGGGGAGAGGGAGGTCTGGGCTTCTTTGCTTAGGCTGCTGCCCCCGCGACCCGGCCCCGGACAAAGCGGATGAAGATGGATGGATGGATGGATGGATGGATGGAGGCATATGATCTGTTGTGGTGACCCCTGAAGGAAGTAACTGGAAGAAGAATTTAACATGGGAATTTTAAGGACATAGAAGGAATGAGCAAAGGCTGTTTTTCCTGAAATATACATTACAACGCAGATAAGCTTGTAATTTAATCTGTCAGCTCACTGGTGATGATAATTTTGATGACAATGATGATAATTTTTCACGCAGGTTGAGATGGGGATGAAAAACCATGAGATTGTTCCAGTAAGTCTTCTGTCTTCCATTGCAAGCCTCAAGCACGGTGGCTGCAACAAGATCCTCAGAGAGCTTGTGAAACACAAGCTCGTGGTCTATGAGCGCACCAAGAGTAAGAAAACTTACAAAAACACTAGCTTTGTCTCACAAGTTATGATGTAAGTGATTAGCTTTCTAACATGATGGCGTGTGTTGATCTCAGCTGTCCAGGGTTACAAGTTGAATTATGGAGGATATGACTACTTGGCCTTAAAGACTTTGTGCGCCAGAGAAATAATCATTTCTGTTGGCAACCAAATGGGTGTTGGCAAAGAGTCGGGTAAGTGTTTTGTTTTGTTTTTAAATTTATAATCATAATGTGTTTTCTTTCAGGTTTTCAGGCTTTTACCGTCAATCTTTTATGTGCTCATGTTTATATAAATATTTCTTTCTTTCTGTTCACCTTGCATGTAGATATATATATTGTGGCGAGTCCAAGCGGAGAGCAGTATGCTCTGAAGCTGCACAGGTTGGGGCGTACATCTTTCAGGAATCTGAAGAACAAGAGAGATTACCACAAACACAGGAAGAACATGTCCTGGCTCTATCTCTCCCGCCTCTCTGCCATGAAGGAGTTTGCCTACATGAAGGTAATGAACCAAATGAGTGAGAGAAAAAACTGTTTTGTTGGAGGATTTTAATGTCTGTCTCCTCTTTAATCCCAGGCATTGTACGATCGAGGCTTTCCAGTTCCCAAACCTGTGGATTATAACAGACATGCTGTAGTGATGGAGCTCATCAATGGATATCCGCTGTATGTTAACAAGCCATTGATTTCCTCTTTTTATTTGTATATTAAAATAGAAATAACATACTGTTCCTACTGGGGGGGGGTTTCTTCCATAATTTGTGTGCATTGTCTCACTCTACTAGGTGTCAGGTTCATGAATTACAGGATCCATCAGCCTTGTACAGTGAGTTTATGGACCTCATAGTCAAACTGGCCAATCATGGCCTGATTCATGGAGATTTTAACGAGTTCAACCTCATGTTGGATGACCAGGACCACATAACAATGATTGACTTCCCTCAGATGGTGTCTACATCACACCCCAATGCTGAATGGTGGGTTTATTTGCTCGAGTTTTAAAGTTGGCAGTTAAAAGTATCAAAGCATACAACTTATAATTGTCTACTTTTATGACTCCTTTTTGTAGGTACTTTGATCGAGACGTCAAATGTATCCGCGACTTCTTTGCAAAGCGATTCAATTATGAAAGCGAGCTCTTTCCAACTTTCAAAGACATCAGGTAACTGCTTGTACTTTATTTTAGTCAAAACTAGGGATGGGTATCGTTTAGGTTTTATCCGATACTGGTGCCAAACCGGTACTTTTGAAACGGTGCTTAAACGGTGCTCAAACCGGTGCTTAAAGAATGGAGAACACAAAATTGGTCCAAAGACCTCTAATGTTCAGCTGTTTTTTTGTAAAAAGATAACAATGTTAGCCTTTTCTGCAGCTATAGGGGATTTAGGGCATCACTCTTGGCTGGAAGCAGTGCTTAAACAATGGAAAAAACACAAACTTTATCCAAAAACTTCTCATGTTTTCCACTGTTTTCCACTTTTTCTTTGGTCATTTTAGCCTTTTTGGCCAGGGTGAAGGGAGTATCTGCCATCAAACAAGAAGACAGCCGCATGTACCTATGATGGTGTTTGCTAGTTCACCTTACATGCATTAATGTAATAACGTGGTTAGCCTACTCAACATAAATTACACACGAACAACATTAAGCTACTCACGCAGAGAAGAACGGCTGCTGCTGCATCATCATCCTCATCATTTCTGCTGCACTGGCAGGGCTAGGGGCCAGGACTCTCCTCTTCGTGTTTTTGGGGGATGTTTCTAACTCCGGGTCCGATAACTGGCACCACACCCGCAGTAGATGTGCTCGGTGTGAGGTCTCGCAGCAAGCTATCAAATACGGCGCATTTTTCGGCTTTTAAAAAAAACCACTCGGCGTCGCCAGGTGTTTCATCGGATTTGAGGTGTTACCTCCTTTGACAGTATCACAGTATCAGCTTAAAGCACTTGTTGCAGGTTGCTGAGTTTGCATATTTTGCTGTGAAGTACAGACAGGCTTTTGACCGCTTCGCCTTGGGCATTTTTAATCTGTAGCTCTGCTCTAAAAGAACGTACGCACCTGGGCCCGCCTACTATCCTCGGAAACGTAAAATTATTGGCTAGAATCTAAAGTGTATCACATCTCAGGAAAATTAAAGCACCGAAATGTGCGCTGCTTTTCGGTCTGGTTACTACCGTTTATGTCAGATGGCACCGGATACCGGTACCCATCCCTAGTCAAAACATAACAAACATGTATGAATACAGGGAACTGAATTACATTTTAAATGGTAAATGTGGAGGCCAGACTCTGAACTGAAAAGCAGTTCTAACATGATCTCCTGTTTCTTTCCAAAGGCGGTCATATTCTCTAGATGTTGAAGTCTCAGCCAGTGGCTTTACGAAAGACATGGAGCGAGATGGTGCATTGCTACACCCAGCTGGACCTGAGGACGATGAGGAGGAGGAGGAGGACGACGACGACGGTGACAATGATGACGAGGATGCCAAAGAGGCAACAGATGAGGAAAGAGAGGAGGCTGTGGACATGGAGGAATATAAACATGCAATGCTGGAACTGGAGGGATTACGAATCAGCGAAACACCTGCAGAGACACAAGATCAGGACGGTGAAAAGAGTAAGAACAAGGTTCAAGAGGATCAAGAGACTGAGACTGCATCTTCGCCTCCAGGTGATGAAGAAACAGAGAAGCAGTTAGATGAAGAGTTGGAGGAAGCAGAGGATGAGTTCCCAGAGCTGGCAGACCTTTCTGCCTCCAACAAGGAGTTTAAACCTTTCAGGTAAAAGCAGTGGATAGCCAACACAATAAAACCCCCAAAATGAAGATTATTCTTTGATGATTATGTGCCACTATTAGATAAATGGTACTGCAGGAAAACGGCATATGGGAAATATAAGACAACTGCTGATGAACTGCTTAGCTCATCTGTGTGGTATGTCCTTTTATGTGACCATTTGTGTTTTGTAATGTTCAAATAAGTCTGCAGCTGGCTAATAAAGCCCCAATCATAGCAGTCTAAAGACCAGTCACAGACCTTCTGGCAACCACTGGTTAGTAAATTTTGTTGTACCTGACAGGTTGACAAGTAGTTGTGGGGGTTGCTGGTAATCTAAAATCAGTTGCTAAACCTTATTGACTCTGGGCTAGAGACTTGTCTGTGGTCCTCTGGCAGCTGCCACTTGCAAGGGAAAAGGGTGTTTTCTGCAATCGGTCGGCAAATGTTTGCTGGCACTCACTAGTGTGAAATCGGTTGTAAAGAGGTATAGTACTGCACTGAAACCTTCTTGTTATTGCTTTGGTCACTGCTACGTTTACAAGTACTTTAGACAAAAGATGCCAACTACGGTAGTGAAACTATGTAAGACTAATGGAATATTTTCCTTTTGAAACGTGTTGGTGGTAACAGTAATCTGCATCGTAAACCTTGAAGCTGTGCATTCGTTTTTGGTTTGTCCCGTGCTTTTTCAAGTTTCAGTACAGCTCAGAGTAAATGGTGAGTGTTTGAGGACAAGTCTGTGTCTTCCATGCAAACTACAGGCAACTGCAGCAACCTGCTAGCGATCAGAGCTAAAAGAGTTAAAAGGTTTCTTTCTTTTGCAGCAAAGCAGCCTAACGACAGGCAACAACCACTCTGCAACCTGTCAGAGAATATACGTTTTTCCCTAGTAACCAAAGCAGTCTCTTATCCCGTGGATCTGAGGCTTTAATAGGATTGTTTGGCAAAGTATTATTGAGACAAGCCAGAAATATTTTTTTCTGAATTGTTAGTGAATTATAGAGACAATGAATCAAAATCTATGCTAATTTGTGTCAAATTAAGCTGGTTTAATGAAGTATGTACATTACAGTACATTTATGTGCTTTGCTATGATGTAATTTTTATCTCCCTGCAGAGATGCAGATAGTCTTCTACAAATTGTAGAGCACAGGAGGAAAAGGACAGACAGTGAGGCCACGATGGGAAGCACAGGGAGCTGCTCTACCATACCACCAGTAAGTTTAACATAGATTTACACTGTTGATATATCTGGTTGACAGGGACACTCTGCTAATCTACCCAGTAACCAGAAACATGGTGACAGATTTGATGTCTTCATTATTTGGAAGTTTCAGCCAACACTGCAGCAGACACATTATACAGTTTTGGGGAAAATCTTAAAATGTCCCGTAGGTGTTGCTAAAGAGCTTCAGTTTGTAAGAAGGTGAATTAACACAGAAACAACATGCCAGCACAGTGTTGTGTCTGGCTTTCAGAGACAGGAGGTGAGTATATTCATCTGTTATGACCTGTTGTTGTTATCGTGTGTCCTGCAGGAGGTAATCCGTCAGAAGGTGCGGAGGCAGCTCACCAAACAGCAGAAGGCGGCGCAGAGGAGACGTCTACAGAAGGGTGAGGCCAACTTGGAAACCAAATCCAGGAGGGAAAACCAAAATAACATCAAGTCTAGCATGGAGACCAGCGAATTCTGGGGATAAAGAGAACAGCATTGATGAAATTCATGTTTACACCCTTTTTTCTTTTTCTTTTTGGCTTTTTGAATTTTTTTTGTCTGAAGTTGTAAACACAATTAATAAATACTGTGTATTTATTCAAAAACTCAGCTTATTTGAATCATCACAGAGAAATCAAAGTGGAGGTCACATAAAGTGAAAACTGTTTTGGATGCTGTTCTCATAAAATCTCTTGGTTTTCTTTTTAAACTTAAGTAAAATTTTGTTGCTTGCATACACAAATATGGACTGCTTAATATAGCAAAACAGTATGATTAAACTATGGAAGTGTTTTTCTTATTAAATAAAGGCACTTGTTTTCACAAAACACTTATTTATCACTGTGTTAGTGCTTCATTTTTGTGTGTGTGCTGATACCTACATGAGCTCTACAACAGATTGAACAATGTTAATTAGCTTCCTGTTACAGAGTCAAAGGTTCATGCTCAGTCTGGATGTGCTGCTTACAAAGTGACTAACGTGGACAGGGATTTAAAATTCAAATGGTGCACATTCACAGAGAGCACACACCAACGCATTAATCATGAAAGAGTGACGGAAATGGATGGGCTACATATTGAGGCAGTCCGAAGGAAGAAAACGAAACATGTTTTTCTTCAAATTCAGTTAATTTATGCGTAGGAGGCTTTCAGAGAGCGTCTGAATTCACACATGAACAATGGCCTTTCATAGTGAACAGAGTGAGTGAAGCTCAGTGGGCCCAAATTTGCGTGTGAAGTCAAAAATATCCCACCCCCCACATATCCAAAAAAGGCCTGGGTAAAAATTTTCGCTGTAATCCTGAGAACGGGCTTTTTTTTTTTTTTAAGCTGGACCTCTCCACATAATCTCCTCTTATGTTTTTTTTTATTATAAAAAATTGTGGTTTCAACTTGGCTGCTAGGTCGAGTTTAAACCGTCCGACTGTGCTCAAGGATTAGGCAGCTGCACAGCCCCAGAGGAGGGGCTCAGCATTCCAGCTCTGCACCTCTGTGTGTGTGCATGTACAAGAGGACCGAGGGGCCCTCTGAGCTAATTGGCAGAGAGGGTGACAAAGGTGGTCTGCTTCAAAAGAGAAGCCCTGGCGAGATGGTCAAACAGACGAGGAGGAGGGGGATTTGGGGAGGTGGAGAAAGGGGAGTGGAGGTTCCTTCTAATTTTGAGCCATGGTGACGGTGGTGGCTACTCAGTTATTACTCTACTTAGCTACTCAGAGTCAGACGTGCTGTTTTGGTGGATCATTTTAATAAGAGAATGGTCTGAACGTGTTTGAGGCAGCAGGAACTAAATGCTGAGAGAAGATGAGTGACGTGAAAGTGGAGGAGAGCATCATGTCGTACTTATCACAAACTGAGACTGGCGCCGGCCCCAAAGACTGTGAGTAGGCAAGAAACTTTGTGACAAACTTACAGGTTAGTTTTTACAGCAAAGAAGATATTAGAGCACAGCTACAAGTCTTACTGCTTAACAGTGGTTTTTACCACTAGCAAGGCAATAATGCGTCACATTAAAAGAAAGTCAGGGGAGTGTTTCATTGTTTTACTTTGTAACATTTCCTCTAAAGCTCAAATAAATGCGAGTTAAGTTCTCCCTGTTGCCATAAATGGCCCTAAAGTGACTTTCCTGCCACGAAGTAAAGGACTCTGGGAACTTTTAAACCCATTTCTGGGTCAAAGTGAGCACAAAAGTGTTCGGAAATACTAATATTGTCAAGTGGTGAGGTGCTTCCCTTCAGTTCCAGAGTCTACTTAAATATAAGCTGTCTGGGTATGCAGATAAACACAGATGTCTGATTTCTATTTTTAAGTCAAAATTTCTGCTCAGCAAGTGTGATGACACAGGAGAGTTAGCAGAATGATATAAGGGAACCCCAGACAGATGAATAACATCTCCTTAATACAAATGCAAGAATTCCTAACAGTGGCCTTTCACAAACATTTTCAATCTTCGTGCTGACATGCATGTATGTGCAGTAAACGTGGTGGCCATTCTTCATAACTTCTGGGAGCAGAAGCAGCTGAATGGTTCCTCCAGTGACTCGGATGGTTTTGGTGGGAAGGGAGCTGGCCAGACAGAGAGCCTGCTGTTGTACGAATCTGCACCTTCTCCTGGTCCTCCGTATGTCTGCTATGTCACGCTTCCTGGAGGAAGCTGTTTTGGTAACTATAAGGTGTGTTTGACATCAACAGTGCTCTAACGACACTTTCATCTAATGTGCTTATATGAATAAACAGCTGTTATCCTTAAAGCCCTACAGGAAATATACCACTATATGCTAAAGGTTGAGTACATATATAACAGAATTAGAGCAAGTAATAGTAATAACAGTTTTAACTTATGCTACATTATCACTTGTTTCACCTTTTAATAGTATTACAAAATTGCTTTGCACCAGCACAATTCAACAAAATTACCAGCAAATAAAAGCCATAGCAAGCTTTTATACAAAATGTTATTCTTTTGGTTTTATAGAAGTGTTATAGAATCAAATTTCACATTTTCACACTGACTTTAAAAGTCGTTTTAAAATGATGTTGTTCAGTTTAAATCTCATGATGCTTCTCAATGGGCTCATTGTGATCCAGACAGCAGCCCCCAGCTCAGAGGCAGCATATGATTGGGTATCTGTGAATTCCTAATCTCAATAGTGATGTGAGTTCAGATCCCATGATTAGCTGCAGTCAAGTGCAAAATTATCAAAAAAATACAAGACTGGGTGCCCATTTATGGACATGTGGACGCAGCCTGAGGCCCGCACACTCCTTTTGACGCACTTTGCTGGTTTTCTGCTCATACTCAGGTGTGTGAAACTCAAGCAGAAGCTCGGAGGGACGCGGCTCGTGTGGCTCTGATGAACTCACTTGTGAATGAGTTGCCATGTCGACGCATTGACCCTGAGTTCATCGCTCATAGTTTGCGTCAGGCGGCCAGAGACAGTGCTGTATGTGTAAGCTAGTTCAAACACACATTATTACAACTTGTATGTCTCAGTATTAACAGGCTTTGTGATGCGTTTAAAGGTTTCTGTAGAAGATGCATGTGATTCGGGTACCAGTATAGGAACCTACAGTTTGCTGCTTCACTCCTACATTGGAAGGAGCATGCTGGAGTTCCAGGTAAAGGACAAAGAAACACTCATTTCTTTTGCTTTACATAAATATGGCTTCATGACTAGATAGACTGAAAGATCCCAAGCATTACACTTACAATGTAAAGTGCCACTTTGCACTATAAATAGAGTGTTTATAATAACACCCACAATTTAAGTATCAACAGTTTATTATAAGGCAAACATCAAAAAAAAAAAAAGCCACCCACTTGGGTGGCAATTCTGCCCTTCCTTGGAATCGTTTACCCCTCTGTTCTGCTCTTACATATCTCTCAGACCCTGGCAGAGACATGTGTTATTAAACACCTAATATTTCTACCTTTTGTATAAATAAGCACATGCCTGCAGACAGAGGGGTTATTAGTAGAAGGAAATGGGGTCATTATCATTCCTGCTAAAACTCAACTCATAGAGATGGATTGTGTCCAAGTAATACACACACTATCCACATGCACATGGGCTGAAATGTAGTCACACTTGTGCACAGGTCTGCACGCAGCATTGAGTATAAGCTTTGCAGCTGTCACTAGAATGTATAATTTATAATTGCAGTTAATGCAGGAGGTGTCAAATGGTTTCATAGTGCAGCAGAATTGTAAACAGAGCAGCAGGTACAACACGGATGTCAACCTGAAACAACTTTCCATCTGCGTCTAATTGTGTTGGTTTAAGTTAATGTATGGACTCTCTGTTTAACAGTAATGTCACTAGTTTCCCAACACATGGCAGCTGTTCACCCAGTTGGTGTTTTATAAATCGAGGTGAAACATACCTTGTGCTTGAGGATTTGTGATAGTTTTGTCAAACCAACCACTTACATGTAATAAATATTCATATTTTTGTCTTTGTCAAACTTACAACGCTAATCTGATTTGTTAGGTTTAACTCATTACTCGTGGAGCTGCATTAAACTTTCCTTTCTGACTGTGTTTCTTTCTCAACCTCATCTTTCTGTAGGAGATGATGACAATTTTTCAGTTGTTGCACTGGAACGGGACTCTGAAAGCTCTGAGGGATAGACAGTGCTCTCGACAGGTATGGGGTCCTGCTTGATTAAGTGTCAGCATCTCCGTATCTATGAAGTGATGATGGCCTATTTTCTCTCCTCCATCTCAGAGTGTGATTAGATATTACTCTCAGCGAGGACTTGATGAGTACGTGCGCAGCAATATGGCTCTGGATTGGCTCGCACGGGAGCAGAGATCACCGGGTCTCATCGGAGCTGAGTTGCAGGTGGCACAGAGGGAGCTAGTGTTGGCCCGGCGTCGAGGCGTAGAGCTGCGCTTCTACAAGGAAAAAACAGAGATCCTTAGCTTGGCTCTCAGCCAAGCATACATTCACCACACACCTGAGGTCTTCAGCCATTCGCTGAGTCGCAAATACAAGCAAGAGCATCTGCCTTTAGACACATTTTACAGCCAGGAAACAGAAGCCCAGCGAGCCCCACCCTTAAGCCATTTGCCACCGGTCCATAAAAACACACAGCAAACAGTCTGTGAAGCCTCTGGACTCTCTGATAGTCCTTCACCATGCTCAGAGCAAACATTTGAGCCTTTAGATGACTTTGAATAAACTGAATCACAAAGTAGAGGATGGGCAAAACATATTGCCATTTAACTCTATACCTCCTAAAGGCCCACTAGGATTAACCATGAAGCTCTTTTCTGAAGTGTTTTCTGTCATATTTTACATATGAGAAGTTAGTGAGGGTATTCTTTGCCTATGCAGCTAAAAAATTCTTCTACATCTACATTTGCTACACAGAAGGCAACTAGACTGTTTTTTGTCAGCATGACTGAGAGTTTAAAAAGAGGTTTTACAAAATTAGGTTGAGGTGTTATTATGATGCCCGACCATTATTAACATACAATTTAGTTTGTGACTATAAAAGTATGGCTCACTGTAATGTATAAGCAGCTTTAACAACAATAAATGTAGCATTCAAGTGATTTAGATTAAATAGTAGAAAACTTAATTACATTTTTAACGTGGACCTCAATTTTTTGTTTGTTTTTGGGGGTTTTTATGAAGAGCACTCTGTCACTGTCCTACATTTTATTTATGCACATTCTTGTAGCAATGTAGCATGCACAGTCACAAAAGAGCATTTTCATAGCACTCTATGCAGTCCTACCTAAAGCACCTCTAGTAGCAGTAACTTGACTTTATCAGTCTTTTTTTTTTACAACTTTGCTTTGGTTCATTTAAGTTTGTTAACATTTGTTATCTACAGCTCTCTTGAAGTCCACCTGCAGTATTTCAATCAGGTTTAGGTCTGGACTTTGACTTGGCCACTAAACACATTGATTCTTTCCTTTTTCAGCTATTCTGTTGTAGATTTGCTGTTGTGCTTGGAATCATTGTCCTGGCACGTGACACAATTTGATCAAAGTTTTAGAGCTCATTGTGGACTCAGGGACTGCAAGGTGCCTAGGTCCTGTGACTGCAAAACAAGCTTAAACTATCACCCTTCCACAACTGTGGTGACAGTTGTGTTTGTGCTGATATGCTGCGTTTGGGCTTTGCCAAATGTAGTGCTGCGCATTATGAACAAATAGCTCCACCTTGGACTCATCTCTCAAGAAGATTTGTCATTTGTTCTGATGCAACTTGTGCTGTCATGTTCTTTTTAGACAGAATAGGCTTTCCCCTGGCAAACTTTCCAAACAACTTATACTCTTTCTGTCTTTCTTTAATTGTAACACTGAACATACTGAGGCCAGTGGAGTCTTTCTGTTTGTCAGTTAATCAAATGCATTTGATTAACAGCACCTGGCTGCCGCTCACCCTTTTAGTTCCTATGGAAGCAGTCAAGCTGTCCTTAGTTTTCCACGGGAAATCATAGAAGGCTTAGACACTCTTTTTCACATGACTGTATGTAAACTTGTTCTCCCTGCTTCACTCCTCCCTGCATGTCTAGGCTGCCATGTAATGTGTCCGTTTTTTTAAGAACAGTGAAAGATCCTGACCTATTACATGTTATTTGATTGTTTTACATTGATAAAGGACACATAGCAAATGCATAGTTCAGGGGAAACGTTAATTTCGTCATTTTAAAAGTACATTTCAAAATGAATGTTTTTTTCTGCCCTCATAACCTGTGACTTTTTTGTTTGTTTGGGTTTTTTTTTTTAAATATCCTATGTGTCATTTCAGACTGTGATAATTTGATTATGTCATAATGCATTAGTCAAATTTTAGATTTTAAGTATGTTGATGGAGGAAATTATGCAGTGATTCCACTAACTTGCAGATAAAGACATTTATGACTTTGTAGTGAGTGAAAATAATTATCTAAGGCAGGAGTGTCACACGTACAGCCAGCGGACCACATCCGGCCTGCCAGAGAATTTCATATGTCAATTATCAATGGCCCGTCAGTATGTAGGAGCAGGCAGGGGTGAGACTTTACATTGATAGGCACACCATGCAAAGACAGACTGTCATCATACCATTATGCGAAACAAGGAATAGGGACTGATGTTCAGTCTTATAGGCCAGGTACACAAGGCGACCGAAGTTGGATTTAAATGCAAGGGTGTCGGAAAAAGGTGAAAAAACGAGCAAAGACCAGTGGTGTGCGATACTGTAAATTTAGGTATTGAAGATACCAAATAAATAGAGGGCCAATATTGCCAATACCAATACTGATACCGACACTTTTAACTTATAAAGGCAGTTTATTTAGGGAAGAGTGCTGTGTAATGATTTATGAGATAAATCATGATGAATTTGCAAATTCTGATTTTAACTACAACTAAATCACTGTGAACAATTAGTTAACACAACAAAACACACCCCTCAGCTTTTCATATATTTTGAAACTGGGTTTATTGAGACTTGGAATGTAAATGTTTATGATTTATGATTAGGCTGATGATCAATAATGGGTCAATGACCCTCCTAGGGACACTCCCAATAAGGCTTAAAAATCTGGGACTCTTCACCAACTGCTCTTAGGATTAAAGAATCTTCTTGGACGAGAGATGAAATATCTTCAAGAAACTTAAAGAAGTCCAGTCGCTTTTCTTTCCAAGTTCCTTAGATTGCTTCTAAAGCACTTTGGGTCCTCTTCTGTAGTTTAAATGTGTTATAGGACATAAATAAAATAGACATGACTCACTTTCAGATATTTTTCATAGTGCATGTTTGAGGTATATTTATTTATTTCCTAAAAAATGATCTATTTAACACAATTAAGTGGGCTACATGCCGAACTTAAAGGATTGAAACAAAGTATCGATTCTATTGCAATAATATAGATCTGATACCAATACCAGCATTGGTATCTTTTATCGATATCTGCCTATCTCTAGCAAAAACGTAAAATAATCAGCAACTGGCTGTATTTCAATGATATCGTAGACTGCAAAGCTGAGTGCAGAATTTAAAAAATTCAGAGCTGGATACAATGATACCCGTTTTTATTTTTAGCCATTTTCCATTGTGGAGAGCTAAAGGTTTTACACTTGTCCATACCTTAAACCTCACGTGTTGTCCCTAGTAGTAAATGCATAAAAATAAGGCTTTTAGGAAAACACTTAATAAACATTTGCTGCCTTGAAAAAGACTCAATTTACATTGCAGTAGTATGAATATTACATAAAATAAACTATATACAAGGTGTCTTTGAACACGAGCGATTCATAAATGTCTGCATGTAGCTTAGAGCCATTTGACGCAGTGTCTTACTTCAACTTTGGACAGTTGAAGTCCAAAGAGCCGTGCTGACACGATTCTTTGTTTGTCACAGCAGATTTTTCTTTATCGTGTAGAAAAACAGTTAAATATGTAACTTCTTTACACTGACAGAAAGGGGAGTTTCACTGGTCGGGCCGCGATGTAAAATGAGTTTGACACCCGTCACTAAAGTATGAACATTTGACAGAAAATCGTCTTTGCCTATTAGGTTTGGCCTATCTGCTACTCCGTAGAGAGGTGGAGCAGTCACGTGATCAGAGATTTTGATCGAGGAGTTCCTGGAACAAACAAAACAAACTGCAGCCTGGCAGCGGACGTGGCTGTCACTGCGTCTCACTCTCTGGGACGAGTGGAAATTTGATTTCTTATTATGTGAGCAGCAGCACGGAAAACCGAGAGCCGCTGGTAAATAAACAACTCAATAGAAACACCGCCTAACGGGCGAGTGGCTCGGCGTTAGCGTAGCTTAGCCTTCGTACAGTGTCACCAACTGTACCTCCGTGGGGCTTCATGGTTTCGTTTTCCCCAAAATGTGCTGTCTGAATATTTTGTTCACGCTAGGTGGCCTGCTAATCTTGATATTCTCCGCAGATGAATCCTGTCAACGGAATATAAAAGTGTGTTTTGTTTACAGTCAGTGACTGTGTTTATCTTGTCAGCACAACCAGCCACGGGGTGCTTATCACAGGAAATACCTCGCTGTTTGTTCCAGCTAATGGTCGCCTTTTGTTTTTGGTATATTTAGATCACCTATAATGACTGCTCAGATGATCAGCGGTTTTCAGGTGATCGGCATTATTTCCACCAGGAAACTCCTCAGTCAGCTGTTTGTGAGAGTGATCTGAGCTGTAAAAACAGCTGATGCGGACACGAACAGACACTAAAAATGGAGGCTGTGAGACCAAAGAAGAACAAAGCAAAGGCCAGCGGAAAATCACAGGTGATTAAATCAAGTACCTTACAGGTATTCTTTACCTTCTTCTCTTTTCACGAGGGAATGAAGGGCCTTCAAAGTATAAACGTCCCAAACAGAGTGAACACCCCAGTAAAATACATTTCTCTTCACATGTAGGGACAGTTGCAGGTATCCACTTCGATACAGACAGGTGACAAGAATGAAAGTATTGAACCTGTGAACCATCTAGAGAGGGGATCTGCTGCTTTCCCTTGACAGTTTATAATCACTCATCATGGGCATGATTGTCATTGTAGTTTTGAGCTTTTAATGTTTGTTTTTTGTTTTTTTGAACTGTTCTTTTTCAGGTTTGATGATTGTACAGAATACATCTTAAATGAGTTTAGAAAAAATCAAGAATTAGGTACACACACTTGAATTTATTTTAGATTTTCACTAATCCACAGAATGTCGAAATTTTACATACAGGCTCTTACATATCCAAATAATATTAGCAAATTACACCTCAACCAGACACTTGTTGTGCCTATCAACAAAGATTCGGGGATAATTCTGGCTGAATATTTGACGACTCTTCTTGGCAGAATTGGTAGAGTTCATTTAAGTTACCTAGTTTCCTGTTCTTTTAAGCTTAGTCCACAAATTTTCAGTAAGGTCGAGTTTGGGGCTTTCGGGAGCCAATTCCAGAAGCTTAATATTAACCTGCTTTATCCATTCTAAAACAAATTTGGATGTGTATTTGGGATCATTGTCCATTTGGAACACCCAGCATTGTCAAGTTTCAGCCATCTAGCTGTCGATTTGAGATGAAGTTGAAGTATTTTGAAGTGGTCCTCCTTCATTATTCCATCCACTTTGTGCAATGTACCAGTACCACTGGCAGCAAAACAGCCCCAGAGCATGATGCTAACTCCACAAGACTTGACAGTTGATACAGTGTTCTTCAGGTCGAAAGCTTCACCTTGACTTCTCCAAACATACCTCTTCTCATGTTCTCCAAATAAGTCAATTTTGTCTCATCTTACTTTAAAACCAGAGAGTATTTGGCCTCTCCATGTAGGCAGCTACAAATTTCAGTTGATCTTGAAGGTGTCGATTTTAGAACAGGAGCTTCTTTCTTGGTCGGCACCCTCGCAATGACAATGTAAAACTCACTTCACTGTGGACAGTGACACTAGTGTTCTAACACTTTCCCATTCATGGCAGAGCCACGTGAGTTTTGGTGGTTCCTGGGTTGTTGCTGAACATGCAATTTCCTGCCATCTGAGGGTAAAACAAATCACAAAGCAAAGAGGAACTATCAGTTATAGTCAGTAAGTATAGTAACCCCATCCATGGAACCAGAGAGGTTCAGTAAATTGGTTTGATTATTTTGTAGATGATGTGAGTCATATGCTGTGGTTTTTTGCAGTGGCCAGGTCTCATCCCTGTTAAACCTTTTTGGGAGATTTTAAACTGAAAACTGAAATATTAGACACTCTGCCCCAGTCACCAAAACACCACACGAGTAGCTATCCTATGAAAAAACAGCTTGATCCCTGCTTGATCCTCCCAGAGACTTGGAGCATGTACCAATGCAAGTTGAAGCTGTTGTGAAGGCACTTTGTTTTTCCTTTTTCTTTTTTTTTTCTTTCAGTCTGTACTTTTATTCTTTAGAGATTGATAATAAATCAAATGACTTGCAAAACACATAAATTTAACATACCACCATGATCCAAACAACAAAAATATCCATGATTACAAATGCAGGTTTTTTTTTGGCACATTCATAGCAGTGTTTGTTCTGTACTCTCATGTAAAAAGCTGTGGTCACATGTAAAAAGCTGTTACACAAGCTTGGTTGTCCTCCAAAGAGAAATTGATGTGTCATTGTTGATTTTTTTTCTTTTTCTTTTTCTTTTTCCTTTTTTTTTTTTTTTGCACACAGCTGGTCAGGAAGCAGAAGCAGGCAGAGGAAGACAAAAGAGCCCCAGCTCCCTCAGCTGTACCTGAGGCCTCCACTTCTGACTTCACTGAGATCCCCCTGAGTCTGCCCTATCAGGAAAAGGAGGAGGAGGAGAATAAGCTAGACACTGTTCAGAATCCTGAAGCCACAGCACAGTCATCAGACCTGCCTTCTGAGAAGCAACAGGCAGAAAACACAGCATCGTTGCTGAGTAAGACTCTACAGCCAAGTCTGAACTCCTCAACAGTGACATCACAGGTCACAGCGCAAGAGACCAAAAAGGAGGAAGAGGAGGCTGATGTGCAGGAAGCTCTGGGGGCTGGGCTTAAAATTGTGCCACAAACCACTGAGCTTGAAAAGGATGAACAGTCATGGAATCAGCTGTGTGTTTTAACTCAGTTTGAAGCTTCAAATGTCCCAAGTGCCCCAGCACTGTATCCGTCTCTTCCTACACTAGAAGAAGGTTCAGTGATACAGTTCTGTGGGGAAGCTGTGGAAACATGTGGAAAGGAACCTGCAGTTTTGGCACTTCCTGATCAGGAATCTTCTCCTCCAAGTTTGCGGCCTTTGGAGTCCGTGGCCGACCTTTCTCGGAGCAAACTCTACCCAGAATTACCCAAATCAGCTTTAGAGGTTCAGGTGATCTAATGTACCATGAGATCAAATTTATTGCTAATGTTAAGTTTTATTTACAATAAAATGGTCTGTATTACTGTATTATTTAATCTTTTTGCTCTGTAGCCGTTCTCACTGGAGCAGCTGAGTGTTTGGGAGCCAGGCGGAGGGTTGCGAGCATGGCTGGAGGGGGTTGAGGTTTGTGCAGCACAGTTTTGTGCTCTGGCGCGGCAGGAGAAACACGAACTGACTGAACTGTTGCAAAACTACTGGCGTTGCCGCAGACAGCTGACCCAGTCGCACACACAGCTTCACACACAGTCATCTGAGTGCAAAAGCACACAGAATCGTCTGTGGAGCTTCAGAGATGAACAGCTCACACTTCAGGTGTGTTTTACAAAACATCTATAGTACAGAAAGATCAAATGTCCCACTATTGCTTTCACACTTATAATTTCTATCTTACAGGGTGTGTGTGCAGATCAGACAAAGGTATGTGGGTATCACCGCTTCCAGCAGGCAGAGTTTAGTGATAGTGTGCAGGCTGAGCTGAGAAGACTGTTTGAAGCTTGCAGTGAGCTGCTCCATCAAAAGGTCGTGCTGCATGCGTACACCGCTCTGCTGTCACGCCTGCAGGTGGAATCATACCTGTACAGTCTTATAAAAGGTGGGAAGAATTATTTTACCTGTACTTCTGATATTGCTAGTGTAAAATGTATGTGTTACATCAGTTTTGTCTGTTGCTGTCTCAGATTTTCAGTTAGATGGCCAAACACAGCCGTGTTCTCTCCAACCTCTGAAAGAGGCCATCAGCGTCCTGTTTAGTTTCACACGAAGAGTCCTTGATGACACACAGTTCCAGTCAGACATCCATCACTGGCTTGAGAGATTGGTATACACACAAACCCCAAACCATTTTTCAAACTTACTGCCCCAGTGGTCAAGGCAATTTGTTGTTGCAATCCTTGTGTGTTCCTGGTCTATTCTCCAGGTCGCCGTCCTGCTGCATGTTGGAGGGTCAGGGGAGCACCTGTACCTCCTGTGCCATCTTCTCTGCTGTCCTGCTGGGGTGGGAAAGTGGGCTGCACACTTCCTTCAGGTTAGTTAGGGACACACGCCTGTCATTTATCATTTTATCACGTCAATTGCTATACATACAGAGTAGAGTTCTTCTTTATTATCTTACCCAGATCCAAGTTTGGGGGAACGCCTCTGGAGTTCAGCAATTTATGCAAGCTCTGGCCATTCTAATGTCACCTGCCAGGTAAAAATGCAAGTCTCTACATGAGTTTCTTCTTTTCTCCCACTGACTGTGAGCTATACACTGCAAATTATGCTTTTGGCTTTTATGAGAATCCAGGTCATCTTTTTAAGGGCCAACAGTCTAAGATCTCAGAATGTGGAACTTTTTTTTTTTTTGCTTGTTTTGACTCAGACATCGTGCAGAGTTCCTGGGCCACATGAAGCCGTGTGAGAGCCAGAGCTCAGGTGCTTCTGGACAAGAATCTGGCAACTGGACCTTAGTGGATGAAGGTGGAGAGGAGGTAATTTTATTAATGTAACAATTTCATTTTGAAGAAAGAGGCACAGTTCACTTCTTTTTGCAATAAACAACAACAGTGAATCATTTAAAGTACGAGGTGCAAGTTCACCATTTCAGATATACATTTGTACCATAGAAATTGTAAACATGACATGGCAATAAAAAGAAAATAGTTTTTATATCAAAAATGTGATCCAAATGAGTGACTATAACAGGGAATGCTGGTGCTTTGTAAGCTAAATTGGTTTCCCTGTAAGAAAAACAAAAGTAAATTTATATTTTTTTAATTTAACTTCTCATGCAGTATTGTTAGCTTATTTGTGAAAATAAAATGTTAAATTATTATATAAAATTCAGAAGCAGCTGTAAATAAATGTAGGTACATTAACTCCTCACTGACTATTGTCTGCCCCGTAGATAGTTCCTTGGTGCCCTCTAGGTGAAATGTGGCCAGTTTTGGTGCATACATGCTTACAAAATAAGAGAAAGAAACTTCACCCTCTTTTATTTTTAAGGTTTTATGTATCAGAACACATAAAAAAAATTACAGGAAGTCAGCAGGTCTTAAAATTAGCACTCTACAAACCTCGGCCATCCTGCTCTTTTTTTAGAGAGGAAACGCTTTCCTCCGTAAACACTCCATGCCTGTTCAGTCGTCTTGTTGTACTGTCATGAACTTTCTTACTGAATAATGGATTTCTTTTCCCAGGTTAATTAGTAGAAACAAGTCCTTTTTTCTTTCCTTTTCTTTTTTTTTTTTTTAATCAATGCTGACGTCTTACCTCCTTGACATTGTGTTAACACACCTGAACGCTCCAGACCAGCTAACTGCCAGAACTTCTGTTTTTATAAAGGTGCTCATACTTGCCGATGATCAGTTAATCAAGTGCATTTGATTAGCTGGACCTGACTGCTACTTACCCTTTCAATTCCTGTGGAAGCAGTGAGGGTCTACTTGATATTTTTAGACACTGCTTCTCCATTTTAGATTTGGTTTTGTTAAATAAACAATGACATGGTGTAGTGGGTCATCTGAGGTTGTATTTATCTTATTTTAGGACCTGCTAAGCAACAGGTCTTAAAATCAGATACATTTTCTATTATGTCTTGATATATAAAATGTTAGATGTTAAAGAGGGTGTGCTTTATTTGTAAATAACCACATAACCAATATGTTTTTAAGAAGCATCAAAATGTTATAGTCTCTGAAAATAGGGTCTCTTTTTTCTTGTTTTCTTTCACCAGTTATGATGCAGGCGATAATAAATATTCAGTCTGCTTGTTTGTAAAGAAGAGCTGTCACAGATTGTAAATTTGTAGAGAGTGCTTTTTAAAACAAAATGTTCTTGTCTGTCTTCTGATCTTGAGTCACATCAATGATCTGTGGAGAAATTGTGCTAAATGAACACCTATGACCATTTAAATATCAGTCTGCTGGCTTAAAACCACAACTGCTGCCAGTACTAATGTGTTGCCTAGTGTTACGGATTCAAATATTGGGGGTGGATACAAGAGGAAAAACCACAATAACAACACTGGTCCGGCCGGGTTGAGTCAAACGATGATTTTAATGAGCACACGCGTGGGAGATGGACACCGTACGCAGACAGCATCAGATCTCAAAATGGTGAAGCATTGATCAAACTCTTATAGCCTCTAGTGGCCCCCACCTTATCATAAAAGCCTGAACATTCACATGCTTTCTCTCACTCAGCGCCTAAGCTACGACCTTGGCTCCCTGTTTATCTGCTCCTGCTGAGATGGGGCAGAAAACTCCAGTATGTTCTGTTCTCTTCTAATCAGACAAATAAGACGATGACTTTCTGCGAACAGTATTTCTTATAACTCAGCAGTATAATCATCATAAAACAATATCATTCATTCACAATAAATCAGCAGTCTAATGTAATGCAAATCAGTTTAACAAAGGCAATAGTTATCACCTTCTAATTCAGGAGAATAATGCAAACTAAAACTACATAATAATTCACAATCTTTAATTAGGGGTCTAACATGGCATAAAATAATATTATAATCCAACCCTAGGAACTGTGGTGTTTTCAAAGCTTTTAAAAGTCACATTATTTGAAAAAACACATTTGTGATTTTTTTTTTCAACATATTATTACTGTGTACTGTTAAAAAAACCAAAAAGCAAGTAGCTTCTGCTTTATATTTTGCCAAAAAAACAAAAATTAAAAAATGCCAGTCGTGGCATATTGCAAATACATGTAGTAAGTCGGCCCCTAACGACATTGTTGTCTTCTGTGTTTAGGATGAGGACCCAGAAACCAGCTGGTTGCTACTATGTGAGGAAGATCTGATTTTATTGATTACCCAGTTCCCCTTCCAGCAGCTCTACTCATACATGCTTGGGATGAGCAAGCAGGGTAAGAGAGTCAGTCTGACCCATCTGTGTGTTAGTTTGTTTGACTCACGGTGTGAACTAACAGGTGCGTCTGTCCCCAGGTGTGTATGAGCCCCAGGCCTGCTCCAGTCAGAAGATGATGCGGGTGTTTGCTTTCGCTTCCTCGCTCATTGAAATTCTCGCTCTCGGTCTACAAACCTATAACAGATCCCGATACAGACAGCTAGTCAAACGAGTAGGGCACATCATACGGTCAGTTCGCCAAGCACATAAGCAGCTTCTATGTCCTGACACTTCTCAGGCCATATCACAAAGTCAGAGGATGCATTAATAAAATGTTATGTTTGGCTTTTCTTTTCTGCTCTCCCCCAGAATGACAGTTTGCTATGTGAGTGATCACTGGGCCCAGTACGTGAGTGTGACTGATGCCGCTGGATCTAGCTCTCAAGTACACTCTCTGTCTTTGGAAAAACTGCAGATAGAATATGATCATCTTTTCCTCCGAGCTGTTTTACATGTACTCAGAAACAAAAGGTGAGGAGTTAGCCTCAAGTTTCCATTTTAACTGGGAGCAATTTACTTTACAGACTTTGATATTTGTTATTAATTTTGTGTGTTCATCCTCTACAGGTTGGGCATTTGGTTGTTTATGTCTGAGATGCCATATGGGACTTTGTCCAGCTCCATGCTCTGGAAGATCCTTTATGTTATGCAGAGCGCAGAGACTGCAGGGCTAGAAACACTCAGCACAGCTGGTGACACATACTCCTGCATTCAGGCTCTCAGAGGTACAATTAAACACACATAAGATACACAAAGCTTTCACATCCTTAAAACTTGCCTGTTGAATATGTTAATGCTCAGAAGTGTCCACTCAGTTTCATCATCATATTAAAAAGGAACTTTTTAAAATATCCCAAAAACATTCAATTTGAGCTTTGAACAAACTCATTTTCTATTGTACTTCTTTCCTGGATCTAAAGTTGCATCATGTCGGTCTTCTTAGTCTGGAGTTGTCATTGTGATTTTATTTTTTCTCTCGGATACAGACCCACAGCATCAGGCGAGTTTTGAACAGTGGCTGTGTGAGGTGAACAGCTCTGACGGCATCTCGCTCCTCACTGCATTAGCACAAATGGCGACACCCACTCAGCGCTCTGACTCACAATTCATCACCACTATAACTCTCCTGATTTACCAGGTAGGGGGGGCTAATTTTTCTGAAACTAGTATCAACTTTGTAACACAACACAATTCATCATCCCTGATTAGGATCTGTACTGTCTCTGCCTGACATCCATTTCCTCATTTTTGCTTCAGGTCTCTTATGTGAGTGTGTCCACCAGAGAAACCTACTCCAAGGTGGGGAGGGAGTTACTGGCTGCTATAGCAGCAGCCCACCCATATGTTATCTCGGTGCTCCTTGAGAGACTGAGGGACACCATACAGACTGTGGGAATGGTTGGTATTGTGATTCCATAATAAAGGTTTTAGCTGTACATGATTTTTAGTCATCAAATGTTTAATTTGATCCATGATCCATCCACTCGTGTGTTTTTATTTGCATGTTTCGTTTGTGTGTAGGTGGCTTTGTACTTGTGTAAAGAGCTGCCTCTGAGTCTTTGGCAGCCGCAGCAAGAAGAAATATGCGTGATTGGAGCGTGGCTCCTTCAGCATCCTCTGTCAGCTGTAGAGAACCGGCTGGCCTGTGTCATCCTTGAGGGTCTGAACTGGGGGTTCAACACTCAGGTAGAGAGGATGTCTTAGACTCCTGACAGTGCATTCGTGAGTTTGTCACAACCAACCTTCACTAACCTTGTTTCCTTATGTAGGATGGCTCTTTGTTCCTGCCTTCAATTCTCCACAATGAGGTGGCACTGCTGGTGGCTGAAGCCTATCAGAAGTACCTTACAGACAAACCATACAGTGGGCTCATATCAGAGGGAATCAAACAGGTGGCACATTTACACTTGCCTCACATCTGCTGAATTCTTTAATGCTTATTTCTGCATTACGCATCATTCTCTCTCTTTCTATCTCCTTTCAGGTCTCTTACCTTGCAAGTGTCCTTCGTTTGGGCGTATCTCCTGAAGCATCCTTTAGTCAGTGGGCATGGCAGCTGCTGCTGAGGCTGAAGCTTCATGGCAATTCTCAGAACCCTAAAGGAGCCTGGGTGGTCCCTGCTTTGGCATCCAACCCACCTCCAGAGCTTACGCACTCTCCTAGCATGCACTCTGTTCTCAGGGCTGTAAAAGCAGGCATACCGATTGGATGCTACCTGTCCATTGCAATGACAACCGTGGGACATAGGTTTGTATTCACACACTAGTAGAACATTTACAGCTGACTTACACATTGTGAAGGATTGAACTGGTTAGAGATGGGTGTAGTTTTTGGAAAACTCAGCCTTGTTTTACCCAAGAAAGGCAAAAACAATTTGAAAATAATACAAAATATGATAAAATAATTTAACACAATTTGATATACAAATATTAATCAATTAATGTTGCAAATAGAACTCTTGCTTTTCAGCAAATGTGTATCAGGGGCTAATATAGCTACAGTATATTATGTAAGGTGTAGATGCGCGAGGTTTCTAACTTTAGTTGTATGGCAATCACATGTATAAGTTGAATAATCTTGTGTGGATTTTGTCTTTATTTTTTCAGCCTGGAACATTTCTGTACTGATGGTATTGGCTTGTTGAAAAGTCTGATTCAGTCTCGCCATCTGAGAGCTGCTGTGCATCTGTTAGATAACATCCTACCCCCAACCTATCCTCTTAGCTACTACCTGCTCAACAACGCTCAGTAAGAAACAGGCATCCTTCGTAACACATGTAAAATCTGCAGCTAACTCGAGCACTGACTTTATTCCGACACCTCTTGTCTTGCTCTTTGTTAATGGCAGGTTTGTAAGCTGTATTCAGTTGTTCTTGCAGTACGACAGCGTGTGTCCTCAGGGCATGACGCAGCAGGTCACGCATCGAGTGGCGCCACTTCTCACTGGAACCAGTTATGGAGACAACGTCCGTCTGCTGAACAGTGTCATTCAGGTGCATGGTGAAACTTTTGTGCATGTTGTGTGCAAGATTCCTGAATTTATATGAGAAACAATGAAAAAAAAATATGGAAAAGAAGCAGATTTTAATTATTGTGTGTCCAGGAAAAAATGCAATAATGTGCATTTATTTTTTGGTTGTTTAAATTACTATGAAACAGTAATTAAATTACCAAGTATTTTCCTCACCCTCAACATTGCTGCCCCTCTCTAAGCCTTTTCTGGAGGTTTCTTCCTGTTAAAAGGGAATTTTTCCTTCCCACTGTCACCAAATATTGCTCATAGGGGGTCATCTGGTTGTTAGGGTTTTCTCTCTATTATTATTATAGGGTCAACACCTTATAATATAAAGCACCTTGAGCTGACTGTGGTAGTGAATTGGCACTATATAAATAAAGTTTTATTTAATTTAATTATTCGGGGTAGTTGAACAAATTTTGAGCCAGCCAAACCATGTTAGAAGGGGTTTTGTTTTATCTTACTTTTTTTTTGTTTTTACATGTAAACACACTCAATAATTCAGTCCTCATTACTTTGGGACTCATTACTCATTTTTTAACTCATCTTTCAGAGTCATGTGGTAGAAAGTTCGAAACCAGGCCTTGTTGGAGCTGCAGCAGTTCTGGAGTTTTGGGTGGGAATTCTGACTCAACAGAACTTGTGGTACCGAGACAAAACAGTCCTGTTCCTCATGGATCAGATCTGCTGCGCTGCCTTCACTTACCACCAGGAGGAATGTGTCCAAAAACTCCTGTACCAGCAACATAAGGTATTTACAAAGTGGTGTTTGATTTGCATGATTAAGCAACCTCTGAACTTCACATTAATATTTAATGAGACACAAACCAAACAGACCGGGAATAAGGTGAGGAAAGCTAATTAGCAGCAATGTTTGGGGGGGGGGGTTCTGTTTTTTTTTTTTTACTGTTTTTCATACTCTCTGCAGACTGCTTTGGGTTATCATGGAGACCGGGGTCTGCTCTCTTCTCTGGTTGGTTGGATTTCTGGAAATGCCACACCCTCCTTCATCGAGGGCCAATCCTTGAGTGCTGAGGTGAGAGACAACAAAGCAACAACCACATGTGTAAATACAATTGATCACATTAGTAGAATTCTCCATCCTCACTGGCCTGTTAACATTTATGTTTTCTTTAGATCTGGTTTGCCTGGGTGGTGCTGAATATGGAGGGTGTGTTTGAGGAAGATTCTCAGCTGAGGCGCTGTGTTGAGCATGAACTCCTGTCAGAGCTTAATATCTCCCCCGAACAAGCCTTAAAGGTAGACAGTTTATCAGTAATAGGTTCATTATCTCATTACATAATGTGACATTTTACATCCTTGTTCAGAGAAGATGTACTCTATGACCTTTGAATAAAAGTGAACAGACTATTTGCAAAACTAAAGAGCAGAAATATCATAGAAAGTACTTAGGATCCTGGTCTACTGCTGTTCAATGATTTGGAGTGTTGTGTTTAGATGATGTTAACAATATTTCTGTTTCTGAGCCAGAAGGCTCAACAGAGGCTTAAGTTGCCGGTAGCCCCGTCTCTGCAGAGGCTTCAGGTATATCGTTGGGCATATCAGGCCGCAGCTACACCACCTGATCACCCCCTCCTACCCCTCATCTGGCAGAAATTCCTGCAGCTCTACCTTAGACAGCCTGGACCTGAGTACGGGTATGATAAACATGCTCATGTGTTATGATCCCCAGTCAAAGAAAGCAGAGAATAGGCAGAATCTGTATCTATCTGTCCATGTGTCTCTAACAGGCTGGCTGCAGGAGGATGTATCGGCAAGAGGTTCTTCCAGGCCTCTTCCCAGGCTGCTTTCCTCCGAGATCTGAGGCAGAGAATACAGGAAGTGTCTGACTTCCACCACGCTGCCAGTCAGGCCCTCCGGGTACTCCCACCGAACACACCCTCATCAGACCAGGGTGACGAAGCCCCCAATAATCCCGGACCACCTTACCTCACTTCTCCTCAGCTACATACAGAACTGGTCAGGTATGGTGCTGATCCTGAGACAGAGCTTTTATAAAATCTTTCTTATTTTTTGTTTAAAGATCATTTCCTATATTCCAGGCTATGGCAGGCTCTAAATTCTCAGCTGCTTGTTTGTTTGTCTGCAGGTTGTTTGGAGTATTTTCTGTGTGGCTGGATGACGAGACTCTGCAGAAGCAAGAAGTGTATCTTCCCTCTCTTCCTCCAGAGTATGAACCACACAGACTGGCACAGGTCATGCAGCGGCATCAGGTGAGTATAATTTTTTTTAATATATATATTATAATATATGATTAATTTATTAATTGTTTTTGTTTTGTGTTGTTTTTTGGGGGGGTTTTTGTAGGAACTTTGGCTGGAATATGTGGACCAGGAGCGTCTACAATATGATCAGAGGGAAGTTTTGTCTCTTTGGAAGAAGGTGCAGAGTGAGCCAACATTCCTCCAGACTCAAACCTCTGGTTTCACTGACTACACCAGCCTCAGCAATGGTACGGAGCCAAGCTTTATAGCTAAACGATTAAGCAGGGGTTAATTAAAAAGAAAATATACAGATACCAAAAATGCAATTCTGTAAGAAGTTTATATACTGTGTGTCAGCTTCAGAACAATAAATAATATATTCTCTGTTCGAGATATTTTTCACAGGAGACATTTTCACTTTTTATTTGTTAGTGTTTTTCCTGCTATTACATGTCAGAAACTCCTGTAATAAAGAATTGTTCTCTTGTTGATTTAATTCCCTTTTCTCCTTTGTCTTTGAGACCAAAATTATGTAGACCAACTATACACAAGTGTATTTGTTTCACTTTTCATATGTGCCACAATCTACTTCTACTTCCAAATCTAAAAATGCTTGCATTTGATATTGTCTTAATTCAGCAAGGGAGCGTATCCTGTCCAATCTGCAGAAACATCCAGTTCCCCGTTTAGCTCCTGAACTGCATAAGCTGAAGGCACCAGTACCTGAAGTGCCTTCCGCCTGTCTCACTGACTGTAAAGCTGCCTGTAAACTGTTAGAGCAGGACCTCAGCATTTTGCAAGATCAAGCCAGGTATGTGTAAATCATAAAATAAAAGCTTTTATTTTGAATTATCTATAAACATAAACAAGTCGCATGCAGATTCCCAAGTAATTTATCTTGGCACCAGGATTGCTGTAGCACGTGAAGCCCAGCAGGTGGCAATGGAGCAGGAGCTGCTGGAGAGCCTTCCTGTACTGTTTAAGAACCGACCAGAGCAAGTCACCATGGCCCTGGAGTGTAAAGGGAAGGGTGGACAGCCATGCCAAGGAGCTGCAAACATCACTGTCACGGTAAGACCTCTCACACTGCAGGCTAGCCACGTTTTAAGTTACAGCTTTGGTATGTTTTATTAATCTGTGTGTGCGTGTGTGCGTGCGTGCGTGCGCGTGCGTGCGCGTGCGTGCGTGTGTGTGTGCGTGTGTGTGTGTGTGTGTGTGTGTGTGTGTGTGTGTAAATTTGTAGTGTGAGCTTGTGCAGAAGCAGGAGGCAGTGCAGACTCAGATAACATCACTGCGCAGGGACATCAAAAAGCTTCAAACCGATGCTATGGCTCCGCCACCTGAAATCCTGGCCCAGGCTGCTGTTCACACTGAAAACTTCATCACGTCAGTGCAATCAGATTTTATATCATTCATATCAAGATGCATTATATTGACATATATGAAGGTAGATGGGGAATGTCTTGACTCAAGTGCACCTTGTTTCATGGTCTTAGGGCTTTGGTGAATATGCACAAAGCACAAAAATCTCCTGCAGTCCAGAAAGTTGGTGTGTCTGCTTTTTACAAGGTGGTCTCCTTTGTATGTGAGGACACGCTCCGTCATCCACCAACTCGTCAGTACCTGTCTTCATGTGTGGAGGTACTGGGACAGGTGTGTATATGCTCTAACAAATACATGCACATATTGCAGAGTAGCAGTGTTTTTATTTATTGTTGTGTGGAATATATAAGTACAAAAAATGGGTATTTGAGCCAGCTGGAGTACTAGAGAATAACCATAACCACCTTGAATAGATGGCATAAAGCATTATTGTGTACATAAAGAACACACATCATAGATATGTTGGATGGATTAGCTGCGATTAACTACTCAAATTAAAGTGTATTTAATTTTGTGTGTAGGTATTTATCCAGGGAAATGCAGAGGAGTGTGGCCGTGTCCTGAAGACTATTGTGGAGCAGCGGCGGCTTTGCCCTCTCATTTCCCCCTTCTTCACTCCCAACGCAGCGCCCAGTCAGCTGGTGTTTCTCTACCAAGACGTCGTGACATCGCTGTCCCTCGACAGCGCCGATGTCGTTTTCATGCTGCTCACTAAGGTTAGTCCACGTGCAAGTGGAATGAAGAAATGGGATGTATACGCCGCAAGCCACGTGCCAGTTACAATGTCCACTTCTGTCTCTTTTCCCCTGCAGTTTGATTTGTCTCAGTGGCTGAATGAAGCCCATCCCGTGTTTTCGGAGAGAACACGTTTGCTGGAATTGGTCCATGGAGCTCTCTGCGTCTGCGGCCGAGACCCCGAGCCTGAGTTTCTCACGCCTTTTCACCTTTTCACCAAACACTGGACCTGGCTTTTACGGCATCATTTCCCCGACCATTACAGCGATTGCCTTCGCCTCCTCATGACCAGTGAGTTGATCTGTTCTGAAGTGATAAATTGCGATTACCCTCGATTTTTTTTTATTAATTTTTTGTCATTTCTTTCCCTTCAGTGTAGTAAAGAATGAAAATTTCCTTAAGAGACATCTTTCTTGGACTCTTATATTAAGCAGCCATTTTTCCCTTCTTGCACATCACGTTAGACCCTGACTGCTATTTATTCTAGAAAATGAATCTAAGAAAATGCATTAATCTTCCTGAAAGGATGCAAGTTACGATTAAACTGATTAATGAAAAATGAAGTCAGTTCATTTTGAACAACAGATGCAAATTTAGTGTCAGTGAGTGGTTCATCATTGTTTGGCTTTTGTTTTTCTGGTTTTTGTTAAGAGATTATTCCAAATGGAGCCGCTGATGTCAGCTGTGATTACAGAACTAATCAAGAATAATCAGTTTGGGTGTTTTGTTGGGAGCTTCTTCAACAGAAGGATTTTTTTTAACCTCCTCAGGCTCATCCAACCAGCTGCTCAGTCCGGAGTGCTGGAAAGTGACTCTGCGAGTGCTCGGCTGTTTACCTCCGTCCCGCAGCACCAAGGGCAAAGCTGAAGCAGCTGTGTGCAGCACTGAAGTCTCCACCCGTGGTGTCGCACCCCCAGCCTCCCCCTACAGGTCCCCCATCACCCTCTCTCCTCAGCAGGTAGTCTTAAAAGTGTAAAGTGTGCATGTTAGTCCCCGTAGGGAAATAGTTCCTCTGCATTTAACCCATTCATCCAGTGAAGCAGTGGGCAGCCACCAATGCAGCGCCCGGGGAGCAGTGTGTAGGGACGGTACCTTGCTCAGGGGTACCTCAGGGTAGCCGTTCAGTGGAGTCGAACCACCGACCTTCCGATCATGGGGCCACCACTCTACCTACTGAGCTATCCCTGCCTAGCTTGTAGGCAGGGATGTCTTGGCGTTGTAAATATGCGATTCACATCTCTATTAAGAGTCAGCATGCTGCGCGTTAAGCCGAAGTTTCTTGCAAAATGCAAGTTTGTTTTTGTTCAGTTTTATGACGTTTAAATCTTCGTTTTTGTATTTTATTTGTTGCTAACAGGTGGATGAGACAGTCGATTGGCTGAGTGACTACTTTTTACGAAGTCGTCTCAGTAAGACGGACCTCCGCAGCTTCGGCCTCTATGCTTCCTGGACTCCCTACATCGAGGACGTCGTTTCCTTCTGGGACCATTTGATCAGTTGCCTCATCAATGTGCAGCTCAACAGCTGCGCCCGAGAGTCAGTGGGCAGCAGCAAAATAATGAAAGGTAGCTGCAGATTATTAACTTACATTTATGTGAAACCTCTGAGTTTAACTTCTAGTTTTGTGCATATCGGTTGTAATGCATCATTGTGAAAAAGAAATATGGCACTCTCACAGCTCTGCAGGACCTGCACAGTAAGACTGTGAAGTTATTTAAGCCATGGATCTTTCCTGTGGACGCTGGCGAGGGCGGGTAAGTGTCTCACATCTCAGACAGGAACAAAGATCTGCTATCAGTTAGCAAGAGTTAAAACAGATGTGAGCATAGAGCAAATTTTAGACAGGGCAGTTATATAAGCTGATCTTTCTTAGTTTTCTTAGTTTCTTTTCACAGGGCAGTCATTAAAGGTTACAGTCATTACTTAACTGAATTGAATCTTTCAAACCTCTGAATCACACTATACATTACCCAGAATAAAGCACTGCTGTAGCATTGTTCAGAAAATAAAAGAATGCATTAATTATTTATTGAATGGCACACAAGAATGTCAATAAAGCATGTCCTTTTACATCTCATTGTCATTAATAGAAGGGACCTGATAGGTGAATTTGCAGTTTGATTCTAATTTTAGAGGACAAACCAGAGGAACAGCAAATTATGGACAAATAATCTCAATAACTGCATCTTTATCTCAGTAATATCAAGTGTTACCCCTGGCTGGAGACGGATGCGAGTGCAGCAGGATGTATGGTTGGCCTCTACATTCAGATCACTGACCTGCTTCATCACAAGTTCAGAGGCAAGTAACAGTTTAAGCTGCAGTGATCTTTGTCGTCTGTGCTGTAATAACACGGAGAAGCTAGAACCATAAAGGATGTGTTTACTTACACGTTGTGTGCGTGTTTATGTTGCAGATCGTCTGCTGCCTGGTCAGAGGGGTGCTCTGTGGCTGTGTATGATGCAGTACTGTGAGAGCTGTACCTCACCACGCACACCGGAGTACCTGCTCTACTTGTATCACACACACCTACGCAGCCTGCCCTGGAGACACCTGCACCCTGACACTAAGCTCATGGAGCAACTCTTCAGTGTGAGATACTTTGCCCCTAGACCCCTAACACCTCACACTGATTTAGACATGTATGTCACAGGGAAGCTTGTTAACCTGAGACCATGATCCTTGGCCCCAGTTTCTATTAGTAGCCTGCACTTACAGAAATACAGTCACAGCTCCTTGTTCTTGGAAAAAAGCTGTGTCTCAAAGCCCCTATCAATCAATCTTTGAAGGCTATCCTGTGGAATCTATTGGCATAGATAGGATACTTGAATTCATAATAATAAAGGTCTGATTTAAAGATTGATAAGAATGCATGCTTATCTGTGAACACTGAAGAGCAGCAGAAATTGATATTGGAAGCATGAAGAAGGTTACCAAGCAACCTCTTACATTATTCAAGCTAATATATTAAACTTTAAACACTTTTGATATGTGTGCATCATTATGGGGTTTAATACTCCTACTACTGAGATGTTTAATGATTTATCATAAATAAATGCATCAGTGTATTGATATTTACACTGTTATAGCTACTTTCACAGTAACAGGAGCCTAAAATGTGCATTTTACATTTACCTTGCATTAAGTAGATGTTGTAACTGATACTTTGAATACAGTCCAAAGCAAAAGGGTTTGATGTGTTTGGTGCTTTTTCGATTACTTGCGCTTCTTGTGCCTACAGGTGGAGAGAGGAAGTCCCAAGAGCTGCTTCCTGTTTATGGGAGAAGTGTTATGTGAAGTTAACTGGGTCAGCGTCCTGAGTGACCACTTACAAACACCTCCCGGCTCCACAACATATCCAGCTGTGTCAGAAATGGCCACACAGAAAGAGTCGCACACTATGTTGGTATACCTGCTCTACATGCTCGTTTTTCTGGCAAAGGAGGAACAACTCCTGAGTCAGCAGGTGAGTTCAGGCTAGTGTGGTATCACATCAGAATCAAGAATCAGACCTGTTTCCTTTTTTCAGTCATTTTTCTTTCTTTTTTTCCTGTTTAACCTCCAGGACTCACCTCTGTTCAGTCTGCTGGTTCAGTCCACATCTCTACCCTGGCACAAACTGGACCTGTCCTCGTACCAGAGCATTCTGGGATACGTTAGCACCCACTACCCTCCCTCTTTGCTTCTCAGTGCTGATTCTGCACCTCAGCTGCTGCTGAAATCACTCCGTAGTGCTGCTGGGCTCCACCCCTGCCCCGGTGAAGCTCCACACCAGGTGAGACGTTACAATCCTGTTTGTTTTCTGCATCAGATTTGTTAAGGTGGCGTAAATCTCTTAAGGCAGGCTAAACCAGCAAATGGATTACTCTGAGAACGTTTCAACTCTTGCTTTTGACTTGATCAAACCATCCATCCATTTTCATCCGCTTTGTCCGGGGCCGGGTC
>NW_005187407.1:5262958-5301103 GCF_000239375.1 Pundamilia nyererei | reverse complement strand
ACATGAAACTTAAACGTAAGCAGTTGCAGCGTTCGGGGAACTCAGGATGTAAGTCAGAGCCTTGGTCTGGGGCAGATTGACAGGAAAACTCGCGTGTTTCATGGCAGAGCTCCTTGACCCAGAATCCTACCACAGAGCCACTGTGCTGTCAATAACACTCAATCTGTGTAGCTGCTTTAGATGTATGTTTGCAGTACGACATTTTATACATCATGTGATATTTTTCCCAAAATATCCAATGTCCAAAAAAATATATTGGCAAGCTCTGTACAATCCTTCTAACTTTACATACGACTGTTTCAGGATCTAGCAGAAATACGTGGCAAAAGCTGTGGAAAAGAAGAATACATTTAACATAAAGCATGAAACTCACTGTAAATTTAAAACAGACATATTTTACTTATTATCTACAAGGTTTTCCTCTCACAGTAAGGAGCAATAAACAGTTCCTCACTAGTCTAAAAAATAGTCTAATTTTTGACAAAATGCGGTCGTTTACTTCCATTTATTGTGGGCTTGGTAATTTGGGGCTTTTAACAATTTTCTTTAAACAGTAATTTTCCAAGGGTGGAATGATTGTACAGCATCTTTAATAACTTTAAAAAAAAAACAAGAATAGGAGTTAATGATGTAAAATAATCACGTCCATTTTCGGCCTGAATTCATTTAAAGTGTTTCATCTGTTTTAGCAGTCAGGAATCTTTAGTTTACAGAGAACTGATATATATTTTATAGTCAACAGTATAACAACAAATAAAAAATTATGAAAAAACCCTACAATTTCTTTCGTTTTTTGTTTGTTTGTTTTTCATATCAGGAAGAGACGCTAAAGGCTGGAGCCTACATTTGCTGGTGTGTGCAATCTCTGGTGACTCTGGAGCAAGGAGGCAGCATCACCCTCACCAGCCTGGAGGCTCAACTGGAAACACTTTTGGAGAGTATCATAACCTTCAACCCACCAGGTGAATTGTCCTCACCATCTTGCTAATCAAAATCTTCAACCATCAGTAAAAACAGTCTTCTATAACAGAGATGTCAAACTCATTTTACGTGGTGGGCCACATATACAGCCCACTTTGATGCTAAGTGGGCCAGACCAGTGAAACTCTCCTTTCTGTCAGCGTAAGAAAGTTTAACTGAGCATTTAATCTCTCAAATATCTAAATATAAGAAAACGAAGTGTAGTAAATGTAATTGGAAGAAATAAATGTGTAAAATTTCAGTAAAAGAAAGAAAGTCTGTTAGCTCGCAGACAATATCCCTTTGCTTTTTACTCTGAAGCTTTTTTATTAAAACAGAACTTTCTATTGTAAAGAATTGTTAAAAACAAACAAACAAAACAAAACAAAACAGGAACCTTTCTGTGATTTTAATTGTTTTGTTTTTTTTATTGTATTGCTTAATTACTTTGGTGTAGTATGATTGGTCATGGGGGAGGTCTTTATCAGTAGGAGAAGCTGCTAAACTTATAAAAATACAGTTAAAAGTCCAAACTGCATGCCCTCCTTCTTTTTTTCAATGCTGGGCCGAATTGGAGTCCTTGCCAGGCCAATTCTGGCCCTGGGCCTTATGTTTGACACTCCATTTCTACAGCCTTATTTCTACTCCTTCCTGTTCCCTTTCAGAGGTGGATTTGGAGCAGAGGCACATGGCGTTCTGCAGTCTCTTCAGTGATGCTTTGGCTTTGCTCAACGGCGTGGGCGTCTCAACAGGCGAGGCACTCGCTGCCCATGTCATTACCTGGCTGGACAGGAAAGGGAGGGGCTTTCCAACTCTTCCCCTTCTCACAGCCTGCTCCCGTTGCCTTGCATCAGTGCGACACATGACACGCATCATGGAGGCATGCATTACAGGGTACTTCAACCATGGTAAGTAACAGTTTAGGGTATGCTACTTCAGTGCTACCATTTCCCCTGAAAGTTGGTTTAGTCCTTTTCTTTTCAAAACATTTGAAGGATGTCCGAAAATTGGCTAATTTTTTTTTTCCACATCCGTGATTTCAATTCAGCCGAGGAAGAGTCTGTAAGGTGGGGACCTGTGTTGGCATCGCTGCAGGTGCCCGAGCTCACGGTAGATGACTTCCTTTCTGAGAGCCAATCAGGAGGCAGTTTCCTGACGCTCTACGCCTTTATTCTGCAGCGTCTCAACAGTGAATACACAGCAGCCAATGAGAGGAGGACTCTGGCTCTAATTAACACTTGGACCAATCAGGTCTTTCCCAGGTTTGTCCCTTTCACTGGCTCTTGCGTAGCATGTAGCGTTTGTCCTCTGTGAGCTGTAAAGATATGAATATGTTTCATTTGTCTCTAGCGGTCCGGCTGATGAAGCCAAGCTGTTTCTGTGGTGGCACAAATCCCTGAATCTTTCAGCGGAGCAGCTGCAGCCACAGGCAGGCTTGACTGAAGTATCAGGTGTGGTCTTGGGCCTGATGAGGTTTCAAACTAGGCTGCTTCAACTGGGAGAAGAAAGACTGAACTCCGGCCTGCTCGGAGCTATAGGCCTTGGAAAAAGGTCTCCTGTCTCTAATAGGTGAGCTGGCTTGCACATTATTAGTAAATCAAAACACCTGTAGTCCATAAAGAGTAAAAAATGTGTAAAAACAAATTCACAAATGTTCATAACCTAACTGTTTATGTATACAATGCTTTAGGTTCAGGGTGGTGGTACGCAGTCTGGCAGCTTTTCTGTCCATTCAAGTGCCATCAGAGAGCGAGCTTCGACTTCAACCCACCACTGACTTGCAGCTCTCTGCAAAAGCACAGCAAGTATGCAAAAACTTGAAGTGTTTCATTTTCTAGTTTGTAATTATCACCTAAAAATAACTTCTTTTTTTCCTTTCCGATGGTTTCAGATGTTGGGGACGCTGGAAGCCATGCCCAGTAATAAGCAGTACGCCGAGTTAGAGGACTCTGTGAATAAAGCCGTCCAGTTCATTCGCTACCCAGGACATTGTCTCAAAGATGGACCCCGGCTGCTGGCCCTCCTAGCTAACCTCCTATACCCCGACCTCAGATACCTGCACATTATCCGCTGACTGTGAACTCACCTTCTACCTGAGAGTAAACAATTGTTCAATAGAGTCAAAAATCCTGAAGGAGCACAAAAGTTTTAAGTGATGAAGACACTTGTTCTGAATTGCCTTTTTATTGTGTCAGCGGGGGACTTGTGTGACAGAAACTTACTCATTAAAGCTGACTGAACATTTGTGAGGAACAAACCTCTTGACTGCTAGAGTACAGTGAAGGAACACAGACCGTCAGAAGTTTAAGCAATCATGTGTGCTAATCTTTGACATTTAGGCACTTTATTTTCTTCTGATGTTCATGCCTTGTTGCTTTTTGCATAAGTTGCCTGTTGATTTTCAGCTCCATCGGTTCTGTTCTTGATTTGAGAGGATGTTGCATGTATTTATTGAAGTAGAACTCATGAATCAGAATTCAGCAGCAGGCTCTGTGGATGTGAGTTTCACACCTGTACATGGAATCTAACAGGAAAAAAAGATGAAGGGTCCACAGATTATTTAGAGGATGTTAAAGGACTCATTTAATAGACCTATAGGTTTGGTAGTACCTTCTTAAAATAGGGTGTGGGACATACCAAGAATGCTGGTAGTTGGGGTTCATTGCTTAACACAAGTCTTGTTTTTTGCTGCTGATGCTTGCATATCCATGATCCGCAGTCTGAAATATTTCAATCCAAGGTGCTGTATACAGTAGGAGGTGATCATGTCTAGTAACAGCACATTTGCCAGTATTATGTTCATTTCCAGCCAAAAGTGCTTTCCTTGTTCTGCCAAAGAGATGTTATTTTCATCTGCTTAGCTACTTAAACCTCCTTAACCGTGATCGCTGGTTGTGTCATCAGTGTCCGTTAAGTCCAAAACTACAGTCTGGAAAAGCGAAGTACAACTTGTCTTCCTTGTAGAATTGTATGTGCAGTGTTATTCAAATTGCTAATGGTATAAGGAGGTTTTAATGCTGTTGAAGCTAGAACAGAACTGGACAGCTTTCTTACTTTAATTACTCCTGTCAACTCACCACTTCTGTTGCTCTGTGCCATCTCAGTAATCATCGAGCTGCACTTCAGCAGCCTGCAGCTCGCCTTATCGCTGGTATTATGTGGTGACTGTTAATGTCAAAAGCGTTTCTTTTTTATGAGTCAGTGATCAGGAATGGGTCTGTAAGGACTGCTGCAGGAGGTGTACTCCGTAGCCAAGCAGAACAAAAGAGACATGACTGCTCAATAAAGGGAACTGAACACCTCACAGCTGGTATTTATCAATATAACGCAGCAATCTGGGACCAGATGTTGCACATGGAGCCGCTGAAAGCACAAACAGGACCGGTCCAGACAGCAATTAGAGGTACAATGCATTGTTCAGCCTCTACAACAAAACAAAGTTGTCTTTATCTTCACATTCTGCTCATAATGCTCCCGACGGATAGACTTAAACTGCATCTTCCTCGTCAAAAAAGGCAGTTATGACAGAACCTATTGTGGACTGATTTTCATGGACAGCCACATCCTCCTGTTCTCTTCATATGCACAAAGTAACAGTACATGCCCACCACTAAAAAAATGTTTTGAAAAAAGTACTCTTCCCCTATAAATAGAGCCTTTAAAAAGCAGGGGGTGTTGAAAATGAGCTTTTGTGTGCATGCATACATCCAGCATTTGACACCACCACTTCTGTCTCAGAGAAAAACCTCTTTTCGGGCAACTGTGGTCTCTATGGTTACTGGAAGGGTGGAAGTGAGAGAGGAGGTGGAGAGGACGGGAGAAAAGAAGGGGAGGTGGGAGATGCTTGCAGACACTCACCGTCTCCTCTTGGCTCTCAAAAACGGCCTTCGGCGCGTTCTGTGGAGCCGTCGGTGTGTTTGTCTCTCACCGTCTAATTCGACCTTCTGTTCTCCCGTCTCTCAGCTCAGGTGGTGAAGTGCTGTGGAGTGGTCGGTACTAATGTGAGAGAGTTTGCTCTGGAAACATTAGCCTCATAAAATTTCTCCTCCCAAACCCATTCACCGTGTCCTCCATCCCATCCGACCCGCATACACATGCACGTGCTCGGCGGGACCCGTTGCTGATATTCTTAGCAGACACATCACTGTCTGGCAGATCCCTGTGTCACCATGGAAACCCAGCATCACCCCGTTTCGGTGCACACTCAGCATCAGAGGAGCACGTGGATGAGCTCCCAGGCAGTCATCAATGGCTATTAGTTTGCAAACAAACACACACATGGTGCACGGCAGCAGAAATGTGACTCTGTTCTCTGAAAGCTCACCAGTTATGCAAGACCTCCTGCCTGTAATGAATAAGAATAGTCGATTGTGTAACCAGTTCAGTGATTTGATACAGACAGATGCAGATCTTCACCTAACCGGATGTTGCATTGCAGTCAGCTTCAACATGTTTCAGTGGCAGTCACATTCCCAAGCACGAATAGCACTCCACCACTAACCAGTTGTTCTTGTGGGACAGCTGCAATGGCTCAAAGTCCCTCCCCACTGCCAAAACACACACACCTATCGAGACGCACAGGAATGTCTCCCCAGTGCCCTGCACAGCTATACGCCAGTTCTCTTCGTGCTTGCTTTATTTTGAATGTTAAGCGCGTGTCAGACAGACTCCTCCATTGAGACGCCCACTTTTCTCGCACCTCCTCGCCAGTCCAGTGGGGAGTGATGACTCAAACCTAAATGAGCCTTTATTTCTCTCTCATTATCTCTCCCCGTCTCAATTCGACAAGAAGCGTTTCACCCTGCTGCGTGTACTTTCCTGTGCACTTAATGCTAAAAGTCATCAATAATGACTCAGACCTCCACATTACATGCAATTTTCTTCTACTTTTTTTTTTTAAAGCTAGGTAGGCTGCTCCTTGATCTGATCTGCACAAAGGAATATTTCTCCTTTGAGATGTGATGTGTGGAATGAAATCTCCCTGCAGTGAAAGACGGGAAAAAAACTCCAAATAAGGTAAATTTTATTGAACAAGATCTATTTAATGTATCTCTGGGGATTTTAAGCACGTGGCCACCACTCTTCTCTACTGTTACCCACACTTTGTCTTTAGGTCCTACATCTGGTATCTGAGTTCATATTAATGTGAAGATTAATAGATTTCACATATTACAAGATGTGAAATCTTGTAATATCAGGTTCACTTGTACACAAGGACAGTCTAGGGGTCACTCTGAGCTTTAAGACCATTTGTCAACAGGTTTGGGTAAGTTTAACTATTTGTTTGGGAATCCTCACTAGTAAAGCACGTAACCTGATGAAGGCCTAAATGTGGATGCTTATTGCTTACTGATTTGTTCAAATTAAGACTTATTATACTTATTATTTAAACGTATATACTTATTCTAATAAGACATTATTTAGAAGCTGTGTATGTGTTGAATCTCTACCAAACATCAACCTTGATGGAGCCATTTTCACTCTCCAACAATCTCCAAGCAGCTCTGGGTCAAGATTTGGGGTCAGATGGATTATTTTGGAAATGGCTAAACTTGGATTTATAATAATAGGTGAAAGGCTTAAAGGTTGGGAGGAAAAAGGTGATCTGTGTTGGGGGTGAGGTTAAGTGTAAAAGTGAAAATATTAAAAATAAGATTTGGGTTGAGGATGTAATGGGTTTTTGAGGGATGAGAAAGCGTGAAAGTTGAGGTTTGGTGTTGAGAAAGTAGGATGTGACTGTGAATAGATGTTAACTTTTCACAAAGATAGAAGATGAAAATGCGTGTGTGGGGAAGAGGGGAGTCATCACATGACTCAGCAGTCAGTGTTTATACCGATTAAATCCAGGCACGACTGCAGGATCACACGCATTAACACACACCGCTTTCTTTTTCCTTTAAAAAGAAAAAAAAATTAAAGCAAGGTATCAGGACGACGCCTCTCCAAATATGTCCACCCAAGCCCCAGACCTGCCAGCTTCGACTGCCCATAAATCAAAAAGTTAAACCAATGCCACTAATTTAACTTAATCCTAAATAGAAATCAGCCTGTGCTGTTTGTGTGTATGTGAGCAGACCCTGAACAAAGAGCGCTGCTGGCTAACAGAGGGTTGGGTCTGCTCTCCCGGCTGCAATTTTCAGACACAGGACCAGAATCGGAAACAAGGCAGCAGCAGCAGCAGGAGGAGCAGGCTCGGTAAGGAAATGTTTTGACGCTTTTTAAGGAAACGCTTTCTATATTTGCGCAAATTTCAAAGTCGGGTGGACCAGAAAAGAACACGACTGCGGACGAGAAGCGGGGTTAGGTTTATCAACCATCACCAGAGTGAAAGGAGTTATTAAAAACCGAACACAGCCCCGTATCAAAGAAGTTACAATCACTTAGTAACTTTTTCATAGATTCCTTGCGCACCCATGCTTTAATCCGTTTTTAGAGAACGGTACCCTGCTTTTAAAAAATATATATTAGTATTATTATTATTACCCACGGTGGATGTGGACTCGAAGGTTCACGGACATTTGTCCGAGATTTTTCAGAGAAACGTCAGGGGGATCTCGGTGTTTGGTCACCGGTTATTTCAGAGCCAGTGATCCTCCCGGCGTCCTGACGTCAATTTATAAGGACCCAGCAGCATCAGAGCAGCAGGCAGGCAGACAGCAGGGGCTGAAGGGAAGAAAGACGGAGATACAGGGAGAAGCCGGGCCATGCTGTTCTGATTCTTCATTAATTGCAAAGCTTCCTGGTAGGATTTTGCTTGTATTTCTTCTCACTGTCCATTTATTCGTTTTTTATTTTTTAGGCTTTTCCTTTCTGTCGGAATGTGAGTCAGATTAAACCCGCCGTTGGTTTTTACAGTGGCACAAATAAAGCTGAAATTGTCACGCTAAAGGATTTTTTTTTTTCCGTGGGAGTGGGCTTTACTGTAATAGCGAACGGTTTCTGTAGCAGCAGATAGTCAGGGTGTTTTAGTGTTACAGATGAAACCAGGCTTTCCCCCTGCCTTGTGCGCTCCCGCTGTGTCCACCGCAGTGCTTCGGCGAAGCGCTTCTGCCTGTCCATTTGGGTTTTTATGCCCGGATGGTTAAACAAAACTGTGATGGAGGCAGATAATCATCACCATTATTATTAAAGTATTATCTATACCCTGCCTAACAGGCTGAGCTGGTCGCCAGAAGCCCTGTGATGAATTAGATGAAGGGGGATTCCTCGGCACTCTTGATTTTTCAGCAGTGAAAGCAGCACCTTCTATTTCCAGCTACAGCATCATTAAATAGTGTTCACAGTAAAACCCTAATGGATGCAGTCCACTCTGCACCTTTGCCAACTCAAATATAACCTCTCCTTCAGCGTAGTATCCATCTTAAGACTCTAAAGTAGTCTTGTATCTCACCAGTGACTGACAACAGCCTGAGCTGAAGAGGGGGTCCCATTCCTGAGAGTGCCACCATGGGGAAGGACTACTACAAGACCTTGGGCATCCCCAAGGGCTCCAACGAGGAGGAAATCAAGAAGGCCTACCGGCGCATGGCGCTCCGCTTTCACCCAGACAAGAACAAGGATCCTAGCGCAGAGGAGAAGTTCAAGGAGATCGCAGAAGCCTATGAGGTGCTGAGTGACCCCAAGAAGAGGGTGGTCTATGATCAGCTGGGAGAGGAAGGTAAGGAGAGGGCGTTCTGGGTCATTTGAGTGCAAGGGGTCAGAGAGTGCAGGCTTTGTTAGTGAAGCCTTATTAAGCCGGGGTTATGATGGATTAAGTTGTTATTGAAATAGCTCAGGAACCATCTCATATCGCAGCTTGGTGGGTTTCAGTCACTGAAGTAATAATGCCGTCTCTTCCATGTTTTCATGTTTATGTGCTGGCACATGTTTAATTTTCTGTTGTTGTCTTCGGTGTCAACAACACTTACCAGCTCTAATACCTTATAGTCTACCTCAGCTGCCCGTGGAGTGTGTATGTAACTCTGTGTGCGTGTCTGTGTGGTGTGCTAGATGACAGACAGATGGCATAAGACTATTACGTGGTTCAGATATGAATAGCAGCGACTGCTGTAGTTTGCATTTGTGGGTGTTCTGTGCATGTGTCTCTGCTGAAAACGTGTGCGTGTAAGTGTGTGTTTCTGTGCGAGTGTGTTGGATGGAGTGACCTGAGTTTCTCCAACAGCAGTGCTTTTGGAAGACCGGTGATGCTGTGGGATTTTTCCCACCTACGCGGGCACCACTCTTCTCTCTACTGTTCCCCACACTTTGTGTTTAGGTCCTACGTCTGGTATCTGAATTCATATTATTGTGTGTATTTTAGCTGGTGGGTGTTTGAGTGTGTGCATGTGAGGTCTCACGTTCTTGTTCTCTTTCTCTCACTCTCTCTTTTGTTTTGTTTTTTTAAATCCCTCAGGCTTAAAAACAGGAGGCAGCAGCTCTTCGGGTCCTCCCGGAAGTTCATCGTACCACTACACTTTTCATGGAGATCCCCATGCCACCTTTGCCTCCTTCTTCGGTGGCTCCAACCCCTTTGATATGTTTTTCGGCTCCAACCGCAGTCACAGTCGCTCCAACGGCTTTTCCTTCCACAACGACCACAGCAATGACACAGAGCAGGACGCGGAAATGGACGAGGATGATCCCTTTACCCATTTTGGGAGGCAGTTTGGCTTTCCGGGGGGGATGAACAATGGCTTCCCAGGGGAAGGCCGCAGGAGGAGAGGCGTACCATCAGAGCGCCTCGGGACCAACCGAAAGCAGCAGGATCCTCCGGTCGTCCACGAGCTGAAGGTCTCGCTGGAAGAGATCTTCCACGGCTGCACCAAGCGCATGAAGATCACGCGCCGCAGGTTGAACCCAGACGGACGGAGCATGAGGACGGAGGACAAGATCCTCAACATTGTCATCAAGAAAGGCTGGAAGGAGGGGACCAAGATTACTTTCCCAAAGGAAGGGGACGAGACCCCTGAGAACATTCCCGCCGACATAGCGTTTGTGCTTAAAGACAAAGGGCACGCCCACTTCAAAAGAGACGGTTCCAACATAATCTATAACTGCAAGATCAGCCTAAAAGAGGTGCGCCCGTCTCCTTCGATTTAACCTCCCTCTCTCATCTGTCTTGTCTTCTGATTTTCCCTCTGTCACCAGTTGAACTCTCTTTGTTGCTGTTCTACATGTAGTTGTAGATAATGCTGCCAAGCTTCTGATGTTGAATCCCAGTGGAGCAGTCCCAGGTTAATTTTTAATGAAGATGTGCAAAGTTTGAACTAAAAATACAAATTATTCATGTCATTCACCCCAGAGAGGTGTGTCTGTAATTTAACAGTGCTGGGTGGGTGGTCATATCAAACATACCAAGGTGGGAGAGTGTGTGCATCAGAGTCTCTGCCACTGTGCTGTGATAGAGGAAGCCAGAATGTGGTGTATTTGTGCGACTGGCACAAAGCCATTATCCTCACTTGTTCTGCACACTGTATGAAAACATATGCATCAATACATAAATAGACACACAAGCACAAAGCTGCACACAAGCAAGTGTGTGTGCACACACTCTCCATCTTCAAGCGTATTTGCCAACACACTTCGTTAAAGACGGATTGCGGTGTGACATTGGTGATGATCCAGGCTGTTATTACTGTGACTGGCAGGACATTTAATTAGAGGGCAGAGAGTCCAGCACCAGCTCTGCTCTGGCTCTATATTAGACAAACTTTAATGTTTCTAATAGCGCTGCCACTCACTGGCCTGCTCTCGACGTGATCTGCTTAATGGCAGGTGTTCTCAAATAGCTGGAGATGTCAGGGGAGATGTTGTTTTTACTCAACTCGGGCCCATTTTTTTTTTTTTTTTTAGCAGGTTTCCTCTAAAAGCAGCACTGACTCTCGCACCGTGCAGTTAATGCGCTGGAAAATAAGTGCGTCTGCACACGGAAAGACAATGAAGCCTAAGTTGACGAGAGCACATTAGAGTTTGTTGAGTCACATTAAGCAGGGGATGGTACTTGATCAAACCAGCACAGTGATTAGGTTTGCACTGCAGAACTCCCACAGCTAAAACCCTCTGCTCCCGCAGCAGCCAGATAAGAGACTTAATTTCTGACGCAGCTAAAGTTGAGATGAGGAAGCGAAGGGGAACTGTGGCTGGGATGTGTGTGTCGGGGGGGTATCTAGGGAATATTAGGGAAGTGGGTCAGATGATTCAGTATCCAAAGCAAATAAGAGCTCATATTCCACTGCTCTCCTGAAGATGTGATGCTAAATACTGCAGTAAAATCACAGCACCAGATGCATGCCGCATGCTAGAAAACCCACCACGCATAATGTGGCAAATGTTATCCAGTTCTTCAGTAGAGAATATAGCTTCACGAATCAGATGATTGATTATATTAGCAAAAATCTCTGCAAGTGCTCATTACAAAGTAAAAACCAAAAGGGGTGAGACTGAGGCATGCTGATATTTGCAATCGCCTTTCTGAAGCAGGTATCTCTATTTAGTCATATTTTGGCTGCTGTATGAGTCTCCAGATATTTGGCTGTTCAGTTTTGCTTTCTGCCTGAAGCATGCCCTGATCAGCGGCTCAGTTTAGTGTCTCCAAGTTTGTTTGGCTATGCTATAAACTCCTGGGAGACATTAGCAGAGGTAACATTCAGCCCCGCTGTCTTTTCACAGTTACAGTCAGAAGCAATTTGAGAGTTTACCTCAAATATGACACACTGGCTTCCCTGAAACCAGTCTATATTAGGATCTGTAGGTAGGCTCTATGGCAATAATGAAGCCTCTGAGTTGTCTAGCTCCTGTCATTGCTGTAAAATCCACATCCAGGACAACTGTAGCTGCTGGGCTCTGAAGGCAGCATGGACAGCTTTTTTTGCAGCTCTCTGGCAAATAACTGCTGAATCTATGGGAGTAAGACAGCATTTGCATTTTGCAGCATCTGTTGTGTGTAGCATTAGCAACCAGTATTTCAGGACAGGCTCTGTGACAGGCGGCCCACACTTGTAAGGACACTTCGGACTATGAGCACGCCTTAAGCTGGCTCTGACAGCTAAATGTAACAAAACTGTTGGGTTTTAACAGTGAAAGTTAACATTAGCATATGGCCCTCAGTAATACAAGTCTAGAAAATGTTCTTTCAAATATAGCAAAAAGTGACTGTGTGTCTGTGTCAGTTTCTAAAGCCTTGTTGTCTGTGCTGAGGCTTATGCAATCAGTGGGCCCTCGGATCAGCTGGCAATGTGTGTTGAGCGTCATGGCAACCTGTCTGTGTGCGAGACGTGTGTTAGTCAATGGAGCTGTCCATAACTGAAGGATGAGCCACTGCTCTCCACTGCAGTCAAAGAAATCACCCTCTAATGTATGTGATGGGTTAAAGGATGATGATGATGTCATGGCTGGAAAACTTGGTCCTGTGAAGCAGCTGCTCTCCAGGCCACATTTACACCCCAGTTTCTTTTCAAAGAAACAGGCACAGCCTGAAAATCTTCCAATTAGTACAATAGTGTCTACGCGCATGGATTGAATCTTGGAGCTATTATTCTGGGCAAAAATCACAATTACACCAGAAGGGGATAGAATTTATACATCTCTAGCTATTGAGTATCTTAATCCTTCAGGGATTTGATCTTTTATGATACCCAGGTGATATAAGTGATCTCCCTTTTTATATCTAGCACCACTATAGTTACCTGTACTAGATGCACACTCGCTGCTTTATTAGGTAGGTATGTAGTACTGGATTGGACACGCTTTTGGTTTGCTATAAGTCTGCTGGAAACAGAGGTGCTGGAGATTTTAGTCCATATTGACACGACAGCATCAGACAGATACTGCAGATTTGTCAGCTGCACATCCATGATATGAAATCCAGTTCCACAACATCCCAGAGCCACTATGTTGGATTGAGAAAGCCATTTGAGTACAGTGTTTAAGAATCCTGTATTAGATTATTTGAGCTTTGTGACATGGTGTGTTATCCTGCTGGAAGCAGCCATCAGAAGACGGGCATACTGTGGTCATAAAGGGATGGCTGTGGTTTAAGTGATGCTCAGGGGGTACAAGCCCAAAGTGTGCCAGGAAAATGTCTCCCACACCAGCAGCGTGAACCATTAATAAAAGGAAGGATGAATCCATGCTTTCATGTTGTTCATGCCAAATTTGGACCCTACCATGTGAATATTGTGCCATAAATAGAGATTTATCAGACTGAATGTTTTTCCATCCTTCTATTGTTCAATTTTGGTGAGCCCTTGTAAATTGTAGCTTTAGTTTTTTGTTCTTAGCTGACATGAGTGTGGTGTTCCTGCTGCTGTAGCCCATCTGCTTCAAGGTACGACGCGTTGTGCATTCAGAGATGCTCTCTTGCATACCTTATTTGTAATGCGTGGTTATTTGAGTTGTTTTTTCCTTCTTATTAGATCAAAGCACTTCTCTGCTGATCTCTGGCTTCGACAAGACATTTTCACTCAGAAAACTGACACTCACTGGATATTTTCTCTTTTTTGGAACACGGCCTGTAAACACTAGGGATGGTTGTGTTGGAAAATCCCAGTAGATCAGCAGTTTCTGAAATATTCAGACCAGCCTGTCTGACAGCAACAACCACGTGTCACGTTCAGAGTCATATTAAATCACATTTCTTCCTCATTCTGATGCTCTGTTTGAACTGCAAATGCATTGAGTTGCTGCCATATCTAATAAAGTGGCTGGTGAGTGTATTTCATCAGTCTTAGCTGTAAATGCATTTAAAAGGAGCACAGTAACAATAGCAACATGCTGTTAAAATTGGTCTATACCTGATGAACTGTAACATTTTTATCTCCTCGGCTAAAGGTTAATGGAGCCAGTAACAAATGGCATAAGAGAGCCGACCCTTTAACAACTTTAAAATGTTTAATTTTAATTTCTATATCTTTCTTTGTCTTAGAGTAGTTTGAGGAATCTCCAAATTAAGCTTCTGTCTCCCCGTCTTCATTATTTAACCTAACCCTTTAGCTCACAGTGAATTCTACTGCTGGTCATTCTCACTGGTTTTCTCTCTCTTTTCCACACCTTTTTATAGTATTTATTTACTGTTTTATTTGTAGTGATGTATTTTTCAAGTGTTATATTTAAAGAAAAAAAAAAGGGAAGTCCATTCACACTGTTGTGGATTTAAATAGTTCTTTCCATTAAGTGCAAATCTGGTGAATGATGCTCACTGGAAAGCCTGTGAAGTCGTGATAACCGGAAAGTCTCTGTGTTTAGTTTAGCGCTCTCTACACGGACTGGATGCATCAGGCGCTGTGATAAGGAGGTGAGGCATGTGAGTGAGTGTGCGTCTGTGCATGTGTGTGTTTGTGTGCATGTGGGGATCTGACAGGCCCTCCAACTATTTACGAGCTCAGCCGATTCCTGCCTCACTTCATTAGTCCCAGCTATGAGACCGTTGCTAAAATTAGTCCCCTGTGCAATGTGGGGCCCTGCAACGCTGACACACTTACACACACTCCCTAACACACATGCACACACACTCGCACACAAAGACTAGAAAACTTTCCCACTGCCAAGTCATGTTTTCCTAAATGTTCCTGTTCCAAATACTGCTCTTTCGACCCCCGCAGTGCTGTCAGTACAATTTCTTTTCTTCACATACTTTTACACACACCACACCGAAAGCACAACAAATACTGCCTCCCGATAGCGTACTGGGGGAAGATATGAAGACTGCAGACTTTAACGAAACATTACATCACCGAGATATTCATGGATTTGGCATTTTATTCCTATTAATGATATTAACCCTTTCAATCTCCTCTCTTCTCCAGGCGTTGTGTGGCTGCACAGTTAGCATTCCCACGCTGGAAAACCGCGTTATCTCCCTCCCTTGTCACGACATCATCAAGCCAGGGACGGTGAAACGACTCAGAGGCGAAGGCCTGCCTTTTCCAAAGAACCCCTCACAGCGTGGTGACCTCATCGTGGAGTTTTCGGTCCGTTTTCCCGACAGGATCCCCCCTCAGTCCAGAGAAATTATCAGACAACACCTCCCCCAGTCCTAGAAAGACACATCTCTAACTCCTCCACCACAAACTCCAGACTAAACCTGAGGAAAAAAACTACACTCCTTCATCTACTCCTTCTTTGTTTGTAGTTATCCTCATGTCCCTGTGAATGAATACAGCTTTGAACATGTGCTGTGATAATTTAGGGACTTCACAAAAGGAAGAATGGCAGTATCAGGATGTAAAGTACTCATATTTATTTTGTCTTTCAGCCCAAACGTGCGCGCACACAGACACACACACAGACCCACAAATACACACACACACAAGCACCCTGAGCAGCAGAGCGGTGCTGAGGATGGGCTCAGCACGATTCTGGTTTTTAAGGGAACCTCTTTTCTTAACTGTTTTATACGGATTTATCAGTGGTTTTATATGCCGTCCGACTCTGATCCTCGTCTTTTTGTGATAGGATAAAGCGTGAAATATTTTATAACAAGAACAGGATTTTGTTTTCCAAACATGTCAAAAAAGGATTGCTTAATGTTTACATTAAGTGTACCAGCAGCTTCAGTGGTTTTTAGCATAGCCTTTCCTTTGGCACATGCCAGAGTTTTTCTTCTTTTTTCTCCCCCATGCTTTCAATCTAATAAAGAATTATGCTTGAAAATCTGTAGGCCATTAGTATGATCTGTCTCCCCTAAAATATCCCTAGACGTGCAGTGCCACAGAGCTCTAAAAACTCTTGCATTACTCCAATAATATTAGCATAGTTTAGCTGCAATGGAAGAATCTGGGAATGACAATCACGTAACTGTAACAGCAGTGTAAGTTTAGATATCTGCACATAATATCGGTGCTTTCCCTTCTGAGCTGTGAACTGAATAGCCTGGCTCAATATCTGAGGGACATTTAGGTGCCTTAGCCCGGTGTCACACCACATATGTGAACACACATACAGGTCACACTATAATAAAGACAAATAGCCATGAACACAACACATGATGCCCTATGCTGTGTTAGGCGTTACCACCAGGACCTGGTAATTTTATAAAAAATGAATTAAAAAAACGGTAAGCAAGCTATGTAAAGTAATTCACCTTACTGTACTGTATGTAAGAAGGATCATTTATAGGAAGTGATTTGATACAAGACTGATGATTTTTGCCAATTCGTCTTTGTAAAGTGCCATACAAGTAATTGCTGGATTTCCCAGAGGAATGCAAGCGTGACGTTAGACCGATTCCTGTGGGAAAGCCAGCTTTGTTGTGGGATATTCTGCTTTCTCTTGTGGCATTTGAAGGCCATGTCTCGGTGCTACTGTGAGCAATGCCAAAAAGTAGACCGCATTGTTGTCTACTTTTTTGGTTACATGGAGTCCTCAGTTTCCGATGTGATAAATGCCTCTGTTCCCTAACAGCTGTACATCAAATGTTACAAACTGTACGTAGTGCAAATAGAAAAACTGTTCTCTGTCTCAGCTGCAGGGGACGCCCTTGAGCTCTTCCTCGCTGTAATTTGCAGCAGTGGTGAGAATATGTGTGGGTTATGCTGACAGTCCTAGTAGGTCGTATAAATGAGGTGTACAGGAAAATATTTGAATGCTTCATGTTTGATAAATTCTCTTTTATATTGTGAAAGACAAAACTATAAGATGATGGGGGGTTTTTTCTCTTTGGGGAGAGACTTGAATGACTTGTGTGATGGTCCTGTGGCAACAACCAGGCTTAACAAGTGCTGCTGCTGCTAATCAAAGACTCACTTACACTGCTTATTGTGCATATGCCAATATCTATGAATTTTTCAAAATGAAAACAAATAAACCAAATGTGTGAAGTTTGCTTCATTTTCATTTATTGCTGCTTGAGAACAAGTACCAGTTCTTAATAACATTCACCTCAAAGTGCTTTACAGTCTAAGAAAAACTGATAATCTCAGAACTCCTATGAGCAAGCACTTGGCAACAGTGGGAAAGAAGAAAACCTGAAGGAGGGGGGAGGAGAAAAGACCAACATGCAACATTATATAAGATTAAAACCCTTCTCAGCGCACAACAGCAACAACAAACATACCTTAACCTGTTAATTTTGCCTCTTTTACACCACCACAGTGGAGTTTAAACCAGGCATAAAGATGTTTGAAGTGCAGATTCTCTGATTTCATTAAAGGGGTTTTACAAAACACCTCCATTCACTGCTTAACAATTATGACCATTGGCTGACAACCAGTTTCATGTCCAACTGAGGCCTGTTTTCTCATTATTCCAGGATAAACCGTAATATGAGATCCAAGGATATATTGATGGAAATGAAGGAGGATGCCATAAGACTGAAAAACCAAATACGAGTAGTTTTCACTGTGTTGTAGACCTTCTGTATTTATTTTCATAATCAAATGTAGACGTTTGAAGAATAGGCCTACCAGAGAGTGTTCTTGACTTTGTTAGATGTTGTTTCTCTTAACCATGCACATAATTCTGTCTTTGAGCACCATATTTGTCTCCTGTGGTACCTCAAGCAAGTTCATCACTTGGAGTCCATTCCAACTCCATATCTTCTATCTGCGCCATTTATCATTAAATAACAAAGGAACAGATCTCACCTGGCCATGAAACTGCGTGTCAGACGATAATTTTTAAGTATTGGAAAATGGGAGACTATAAATGGCTGTAATTTCTAAAAAGTTAATGCAATACTTTTGTAAAATGCTTTGAGTTAAAGCTAAAAATTTGCACTTCAGTCACACTGTTCGAGTTCTGTTTGATCTGAAATCTTCTGTGGTTGCGTACAGAGGCAAGAGTGGACAGCATAGAAAGACATTCACGGGTATGACCAATTTAGAATCGTTACTTAAGTTTGACGAATGTTGTTCGGACCCTCAGGAGTACCATGCAGGCACAGGGAAAACATGCAAGCTCCACACAGAAAGGCCCCAGCCATCCAACATGAACCAGTAACTGTCTTGTTAACCACTTTACCACCGTGACACCTGCCTGTCCTTACCTTGCTTGTAAAGTTAAAATTGTTGGGTTTTGTGTATTTGTATTTTTGCTTTGCGCATGAAGGCCACTGTAATTCATTTATCTGACAGTTTTTATTACAGTTGTAAGGTTAACAAGATCCATCAAGATTTGTTCGTGTAATCTTCAGTCATGGTTTTGTTTAACTTCATGTTTGAAGACTAAATTATCCGACATTTCTTTAGAGAAAATAGTCAAAAGAATGTAAACAAATCTCTGTATCAAAACTATTTTTTCATCTTCCCTGCTGCATTCATCTTCTCAGACGTAGATAGATGGATAGATTATTGATTTGATTGGGCATTTAAGGTTAGCAAGATCAAAACTGGAATAAGACTCCAAATTCTGAAAGTAATATGGAAGTAAAAATTGAGCAGCCACCAGCACCTCTAAACAAATAAATCTGCCTTGTGACCCTGGTCATGAATGTTTAACAGTGTGCATGGTGGAATTTGGACATTTTCCATCAGCCGTAGTTACAGATAAACATATGAAGACAGACTGACCTCAGCGTGCTAAAATTCTGATGGACTCAACCTTCAACTGATCGCTGGTTCATCTTCTGAAGCAATTCCAGGTACGAGAAGAAAGACTTTTTATTCAAATGCTGGTTGTGTTTGATGGTTACTGGTTTAAATGTTTTCTCCTGCACCCTGGGCAGAGCAAAGGGAAGGTGATCTGTGCTGGGAGATCACGTGAAACAACTGCAGTGCCTGATGAGCAAAGTCTGTGTGTGCGCCCCACATGTTGAGGATAAAACAGGCAATTAGTGAACCATGGAAAGGCTGCCTGAGATGTGCTCCAGTAACTCTGCACTGTGACGAATGGCATCTAGCCGCATCAGCCATTTCTTGGGCTGAGTTCACAAAGAGTTTATATTTTCACCGAAACACAGTTTTAAGCTCAAATGGCAAAAGAACAGCTAATAACAGAAAAGTGGGTCAGCAAGCAAGACGATTGCTTGTTATAGGAATTTGCATATGTAGAGTATATGATTCATACACATGACCCCAGCTGTAGTGCAGAGTTAATGAACTCATATCGTTAGCTTCATAGCATAAGTGCCTAAGTCATTTTTTTGTGATGACATAGGCAGACGGACAGGATGATGCAGCAGTGGTAGGGGAGTAAAGTTAGGCAAAAATCTCAATTTGACCAAAAAATGACTTAGGCACTTATGCTATGAAGCTAACGATATGTGTTTTAATCAGTAACTCAGTGTTAGGACTTGGTCATGATGACCAGACAACTAAGCCTCATATAAGCTCGCGAGTGAAGACCTCACACACTTCTCTTTGTCTTTTCTCCGCCAGGTTCTCAGAGTTGGAGCATGAACACCTTTGTGACTCTCTCGACACGGCAGAGGATGCCCGTGATTGGACTCGGCACATGGAAAAGTACCTCGGGACAGGCAGGGACATAAACACTCACACAGAGTTAGCAGGTCCAACAAATGTTTTTGGACATGGTGGAATTTTAAAGCTTACGTCTGTCTCTGCGTGTTCTCAGGTGAAGCAGGCGGTGCATACAGCTTTAGAGTGTGGATACAGGCACTTTGATTGTGCTGCTGCTTATGAGAATGAAAAGGAGGTTGGAGAGGCTCTGGCTCTCTGGGTGGGTCCAGGAAAGGTGAGCTTTGGTGGTCTTTTAATCAGCTCCAGGTGCCTTTATTCTGTTCACGTCAGCCACATCAGTAGGCTGGTGTGGACACGTGCCATAAAAATACATACAAAAGTAAAAACTATAAATATTTAGCCGAACTTTTCAAAGCAGTCCACATGCTTTCTTGACTCAGAGCTTTAAAAGTGAGCTTTAGAATGATATTAAGAATTGTAGGAGCTATCTGCTGGACCATGTAATAGGGTAGCCTATCAGACACATGCAGTGCTACTGTGAGCAAATTTATTATTATTATTTATTTATTTATTTATTTATTTTACAATTAAATAGAATTTCCTGGCAGTTATTTCATGTTTCAGGCTTTACAGTGTTAACTGATAAATCTACTGACATTCAGCTAAAAAACGGATAAATATTTTCAGTTTAGTCACATAAACAAACAAGATATCTGCTCCTTATCTTACCTGTGAAGTGTTTTTCTGTTGATTGTTGCTGTTGTTCATTAAACCTGAGGGCCACTGCAGGGTTAGAGATGTATGACAGTTTTAGTTATATTTCTGAGGTTAGGAAGCTCTGCCAAGATGTTTTTTCATCTATACTTCTCTCGTGGGTTTTTTGTTGTTGGTTTGTTTTTGTTTTTTTCAAATAAATTTCAGAAACCCAAATAACATAATGTTTCTTTAAAGAAGAGTCCAAAGAGTGTATACAAATCACTGTGTCAGCAAATGGTTTTGAAGAAGTGGTTAATATTTGGTCTGTAAGCCAAAACATGTAGATGAAGATTGGTTTTAACATAGGTTCAAGTCTGCAGTTCACTACCATCAGGCTCAAACTTGTCAATGTCTGTATTGTGCCCTATTCAAGTGTTTCCCTGTATTCAGAGCAGTCATTGGTTTGTATCCGTGTCATACTTTCCGCTCCAGGCTCTGCAGCGTGAAGAAGTGTTTGTGTGACTTCCAAACTGTGGAACACCAAACACGACCCCCAGGATGTTGAAGAGGCATGCAGGACCAGTTTAGCAGATCTGGGTCTCTCCTACCTGGACCTTTACCTCATGCACTGGCCCATTGCATTTCAGTGAGTGACTACACACACTCAGTAATGTTAATACGTCTCCATCTGGCTGTAACTGAGCAGAGATTGAATTGTCACTTTACCTGAAGCAGCTATTCTGTGTGGGCGTTTCAGGAGGGGGAAGGAACTGATGCCTCGAAAGGAAGATGGAAGCATTTGTTACTCTGACACACACTACAGGGATACTTGGACTGCCATGGAGAGCCTTGTAGATAGAGGGCTAGTCAAGGCTATAGGTCTGTCCAACTTCAATGCCAGGCAGACTGATGACATCATAAGCATGGCCAGACACAAACCTATAGTAAACCAGGTGCAGCTACATTTTTTCAGCTCTGTTCAAACAAGTCAGTAAACTGTAACTAATAATTGTGTGTCTGTGTTACAGGTTGAATGCCATCCATATTTGTCTCAAGCAGATCTCCTCTCACACTGTCGGTCAGTTTAATGATTGTTTAACATTCAAACTGGCAGTCATCCTTTCTGAGATTAATATGTCAAAGTAACAGGTTTCACACCTCCATCTCAGCTCAGTGGGAGTTTGTGTGACAGCTTACAGTCCTCTGGGCAGTGGAGACAGACCCTGGGCCTCCGCTAATGAACCAAGTCTGCTAGCAGATCCTCGACTGGGAGCCATAGCCCAAAGATACAAGAAGACACCGGCCCAGGTTATACTCCGGTAAGGCAGGAAAACTCAAAGTAATACAATCACCACTAATCCCTTTAACAGTTTCCTCCATTTATTTGACTAATCACATGACTTAATGACTCATTTGCAGGTGGCACATTCAGAGGGGTGTTGTGTGTATTCCCAAAAGCGTGACGCCTTCCAGAATCCAGCAGAACTTGAACGTGTTTGACTTTTCCTTGTCAGAAGAGGACACGAAGAGCATTGAATCCTTCTATCACAACAAGCGTTTCATCGCTCCAACAGTCGAGGTAAGTCACCAAGTCTCCTTGGCACCTAAAAACAATTCTGAACTGCTTCTTCCCCCAGAGCCTAAATATTTAGATGTTTATATACCAAAGCATGAACTATTGTAGTCTCCCTCTGGAGAAGGCTCACAGCTGGTGATTTCAGTAGGTCTTGGATTTTAAACAGTTTCTCAGAAGTGTTTGGAGTTAGTTGGGTATGGTAGTACATTAATAGGCAAATTATTAAAATAAACCATTAACTACAATTTGCATTTGTTTCTACAGAGAGAGAGTGTGGAGAGATGCTGAACATCCTCATTTCCCCTTCCATGATGCTTACTGAGTCTCCAGCAAAGTCGATGTATACTTTTTAAGAAGAGTTGTCACTATGACTAATTTCATAGCAATTTTAGTTCAGTAATTTTGATCAATTTTCACCCCCGTTACATTTTCAGTATGGGGGAAGAAAAAAAAGAAAAAAAAAAGAAAAAAAAAATCCAAGCAGCAGTGTTTCTCTCACAGTTACAGTGACACTGTGTGGACAGAAACTGAACAGTATCTTAGCCCAGTGACAGCACTACTGATCACGTCTTTATACTTTCACTCTGCTGGCAGCAGAGAACAGACAGATCTCATCAACTACAAACTGCCCTGTAAAGAGTTTTAGTGTCTGGTAGAAGAAGTAGGGGGGGGAACCAAACAAAAACTTTGTTACATGCCGTCTTTCTGCAAGATTTACATCTCTGTCAAACAGGCAGATAAATGGCAAATAATACCAGGTACCATAAATGCAGATGATTTAACCTCACTCTGATGAATCAAGTATCTGTTTAATTTAATTTTGTAATGCCTAATATACAAGCAATAAAAAAGCTTAATAGAAACTGACAACAGTTCTGTTTCGTGAGATTTTATTTTCCAACAACATAACCTTGACAAATTTGTAATACATTATATGCTACTGTTTATTTAAAAAAACAAAACAAAAAAAGGAAGTCATTAGCAATATGTTTGTGTTTTTTTTTCTCTTTTCTTTCTAGCATAGAATTCCATCACTATAGTCATTCATGTTGGTTGTGATATACTGAGAATGAGGCCACTCAAACATCACCCCCCACCCCAGGAAAAAGAAATCCACAGTCAGTTTTTCCACCTTCCAATTCCAACATCCCCTTACCCCACCCACATCAAAGCCAGGGCAAACCAAGCAGCTACATGCTTTCTCCAAGGGGGGAAAAAAAAGAAAAAAGAAAAAAAGAGGGGAAAAAAAACAAACCATACAAAAGAAAAAAAAGGAACACATGAAAGAAGCACAAAGTCCTAAAAATGTGGAATCTGGTGAGATTTGTACAGGTGTGATCCCAGTACTGACCACTGTGGGGCAGTGTATGTTTATCCATACAGGTCATCATCATTATCTTCATTGAACACTGGACCGGTGCCAGTTCCACCAGAGCCATGGCTTGGACCACTGCCGCCTGCAGCACTGGAGGGAAACCTGAAAGGAAACATTTTTATTTATTCTTTATTCTTACATTCAGAGGAAACTTCTCCAGATATCCTTTAAATACACAGCTGGTTTCAGCTTTTGAGTGTATTAAAGAATCTACTCTATTCAAAATAGTCATATTACAGTTAGAGCTGGGCGATATAAGATTTTTTCATATCATGATATGAGCCACTAAAGCATTTAAGTTTCAAAATAGAACAAACAAAACAGACTACTAAATTGTCACTTAGAAACAAAATATTAATTCTAAAAATAAATCTTAGTTTATTTTACAGAAGAAGAGACAAAATTGACTAACTTATATAATATTGCTTTGGAAGCGCTGTCTGAGATAAATGTTTATGTCAACGGAGTTGGTAACAAGGATCCATTACCTTAATTAGCTGCTTGAATCCTTCATTTTCGACCGTGTTTATTGGTAGCATGTCTTTAGCAAGACAGTAAGCTGTGGCATTCGTTATGTTGCTATGTCTCTCAGCTTTTTTGTCATATGGTAAGACGCTGGAGAAAGCCGACTTAATTGACTGTTGCTGCTTCGCAGGGATTCCCCTGGTTGTTTTCGATGACGAATTAGCGCTTTCAGTCAAAGATTGAGCGTGCTCTAGTGGGTGACACTGCTTCAGTTGATAAAAAAGGTTTGTTGTATTTCCAGACTTTGTGGGAACATGCTTTTGGCGCAATTTACAGTGCGTGTTACTCTGTTTTTTGGTCAGACTTCAAATAGCCGAAATACCTCCACACTACGGAATTTCTCTGGCCTTTCCTTTCGACAATCTCTAGTTTCATTTTTCTATCGAGAAAAAGTTATTTCGCAATACATATTGTTCTATCGCCCAGCTCTAATTACAGTACAATCAATGAGAACTTAGAAGGAATAGCAATCCACATTAATGGTTCTTTTCTGCAAAACTTAAAACTACATGACTTTCAAAATTTAGTATGAAATGAAAGTACCTGAAGCTGCCAAAGCCACGGCTCTGCTGCAGTGTCTGAGCGAACATCTCGTATTTGCGAATGTCATTGTCACTGACGGAGCGGCGAGCAAATCGCATTGCCTCTTCAAAGTGGTCCTTCCTGATCTCCGGTACAGGATCATCCTCTTCTACCTCCTATGAAATCAACATTTTATACATGAGAGATCAGAGGCAGCAGCATTGCAATAGTTTGAAGATGCTCATCCTGATATGAAAAAGTGAACAAGGAGATAAAACAAGTGCTGACCATAGCTGATGGGTTGGTCTGCCTCTCCCTCTCTCTGCGGATCTCGTTTTCAATGCTCTCCCTGATGGCCAGTTTACACGCCCGCTGGCAGATCTCTGTGAGATCAGCTCCAGAGAAGCCGTTGGTCATCTTAGCCAAGAAGTCCAAGTCCACATCCTATCAAACGGAGACAATGTCAAATTTTAACTTCTATTCAGTTACAATTAGTAAGTCACATTTTTTGTTAGCTACTTTTGGCTGCTCCCCTTGTCACAAGGGGGCCATCATATTGGGCATCTCTGCTGAGGTTTCATTTGGCAGTTTTTACACCAGATGCCACTCCTGATGAAACCTCAAAGGGGACATTTCTATTAATGTTCTAAATTGCTTGTAAGACCATTTCTTAACATCTATCATTGTTCTTATAAACAATCCTGAAGTAATTAGAAGCAAATTTTAAATTTTTAACAAAATGACAACATTTTACAGGAATTCAACATCAACTGTTGTATGCTACTTTATGCTACAGTAACTACACCAAGAAAAAAAAAAAAAAAACAACACAAGAGTTAAGTGGGTATGTCAGTTGTGTGAGTAAGTAGCAGCTTTGTCACCTTGCTGATGGGACTCTTGCGGAGGTTGGCCTTCAGAATGCTGACCCTGCTCTTCTCGTCAGGCAGGGGGATGTAGATGAGCTGATCCAGACGGCCAGGTCTCAGGATGGCAGGGTCGATGATGTCTGGTCTGTTTGTGGCTCCAATGATAAAGACGTTTTTCTTGCTTGACATTCCATCCATCTCAGTCAGGATCTGGTTGATGACACGGTCTGCGGCTCCACCGCCATCTCCCACGTTGCCACCACGGGCCTTGGCTATGGAGTCCAGCTCATCAAAGAAGAGAACGCATGGGGCTGCTTGACGAGCCTACATGTAGAAGATGAGCACACACATCAAATATACAAAGAAATCTGTCCTATCCAGCACCAAACTGTTAAATGTGACAACTCTGATTTAACAACATTCAAATTCTCTGACATCCAAATGCAACGACAGACATCCTACAAAGTCTCACCTTGTCGAAGATCTCTCTGACATTAGCCTCAGACTCTCCAAACCACATGGTGAGCAGCTCAGGTCCTTTGATAGATATGAAGTTTGCCTGGCACTCGTTGGCAATGGCTTTGGCCAACAGAGTCTTACCACATCCAGGGGGACCATAGAATAGCACACCCTTGGATGGGGTCATGCCAAACTTGAGGAACTTGTCTGGGTGCTCCACTGGGTACTAAATTAAGTACAAGTAAGGGGGGAAACAGTTAGAGACAACACTAAGCCTTCAGTTTACAATGTATCAGTTGTTTCAGACATTTCTAAATGAGGCTCATACCTGCACCAACTCCTGCAGCTCCCTCTTGACATCATCCAGACCACCAATATCCTCCCAGGTAATGTTGGGAACCTCAACAACAGTCTCTCTCAGGGCTGATGGGTTGCTCTGGCTCAGAGCCCACTGGATAACAGAGTTGATCGTGTTAGTATTGACGCCAAAAGGCAACTACTGGCTATGTGAATACCATCTTAGGCCGGAACTGCTGAAGACATCAGACATGCACTTTCTTGAACACAGAACCTGGCATAGTCCCTAATGAAATTTGCATCAATCCAACTCCAGACTCAGATACATAGTACTGTCCCTACCATGACAGCAACCCTGTATGTAACAGTAACCCCAGTTAACGAAGGAGTATCAGATTGCTTACCTTGAAGTCATCCATGGTGACAGCAAGAGAGTTCATGACTTCAGCATCAATGGTCTCATCCTCCAGGTCAATCAGGTCCATCTTCTTCCTAATGGCCTGCAGAGCAGCCTCAGAGCACAGAGCTGCCAGATCTGCACCCACATGCCCGTGAGTCTCATTGGCTACCTAAAATTGGAAACAGAGAGCTCAACACTTAGGAATTCTTCCCTAGGTTTCCAAGCAATGTGCCTTACATGTGACAAAGACCTACATCTGTAGCTTTATGCAACTCAGCTACTTGATAATGGATGACTGTGTCACAAGGAACAATTATAATACACTGAATGCCAGGCCAAGTACAGTCACTAAGGTTAGCTTGGGAACTGAGTAATGTGAAAGTAGCTCTTCGTTAGATAGTATAACAGCAGATTAACAATAGTTACATATAATTAATTAAAACATGTAGTACAATTTTACTTCTTAGTCTCAGGCAATAATAACCATTATGGCTATACCCATCATTCAAGGAATCCGTGTGTTGTATCTTTAAACCACACCAATTACAAGAAAGGAGTTATGTGTACAAACCTGTTCCAAGTCAACATCATCAGCCAGCTTCATGTTCTTGGTGTGAATCTGGAGAATCTCCAACCTTCCAGTAGCATCAGGGATACCAATGTCAACTTCCCTGTCAAAACGCCCTGAAAGTGACAAAGATTAAACCCAAGTATTAGTTTTAATGAGAAACCGTAACATGAATAAGATTATTAAAGTCCAAGAGTAAACTCAAAAGTAAAACTAGCTGTTTATTTAAATACAAACAAGAAAAATTGTTTTTTTGCATTGGTGCATACACCATGTTTCAGGAATGTGGAAACATGGTGTGGGAATTCATGACTGATGTGTTTGCACAGTAACAACCCATCTTAACTTCCTGTTGAGCACATATTGCAGCTGATGCATCCCCCCCATCATAGTTCACTGAACATTGTTAAACATAAATAAATAAATAAAACATTTACACTCCATGTTTAGCGCCTCGCTAACAGAGAAGTACAACACTATCTGCTGATGTTACAGAAGTATTTTAGTATGAAGACCAGCATAAATCATTCCATTTAACAGCATTCATATTTGAATGTTCAGAAAACATCCATGTCTAACTCTTTGAAAAGCCTTTGTTAGGATGTTTCTGACAGCTTTGACAAACTGAAGTGCAGAGTTGTGAGAAAGTGACCCACAATTAAACTGCAGACCCCACAAAATCAACACACCAGCAGTTTTAAAACTGCAACGACAAGGTTTTAGGAGGCATTCAAACAGTACTCTTCATGTTATCTAAAAATCTTAACAACTTCATGTGCACGAATCTGTTGAAGTAATGATTTAACTTGAAAAATTATATTTTAATTTGCCTGAAGAGAAGCTGTAACGAACATATTCTGACACTGCTGAATATTATGCAAAAATAAATACATAAATAAATGATTAAAGTCTTAAATTTAAGCCTAAATATTGTTTAAAATTACTCTTCACACAAATTTGTAGTGAAATGGTGAGATGTTATAAATTAAATTGCTGGTGTGTTGCTGACTTAACATTTTATGACAAACAGACACACACAAAGTGGATGTTTCTTTAGGTTTTGGCCCATAAAGTAAATTAAAGACATGCTTTAAATACAGTTTACCAAATCTCCTGAGAGCCGGATCAATGCTGTTGGGTCTGTTGGTGGCAGCCATGACAATGACATGAGCTCTCTGTTTCAGGCCATCCATAAGAGTCAGAAGCTGAGAAACAATGCGCCTCTCCACCTCTCCATGAGTCTATTTAAAAAAAAAAAAAAAAAAAAAAAAAAAAAAAAAAAAAAACACAGGACATTTTAAATCCCATGTAGAAATTAGAGTGCTGACTGAATTAGAGTACCTAATCAGGTAGTCATCAATACGACAGAGTTTTGGTTCAGGTCGCAGCTGCTAGATTTTTAACACAGTAAAAAATAAACTTCAATAAATACATAAATAATTGCTAAACATTTTGTTTTCATTTCCAAGGTCTATAAACTTTTGCATTTATTTCACAAGAGTCACATAATAAAACTGACTGTGTGTGTGTGTGTGTGTGTGTGTGTGTGTGTGTGTGTGTGTGTGTGTGTGTGTATTTAGCCACCTATTCAGTTCCATGTTCTTGCTTACCTTTTCTCTCTTTGGAGCGATTGCATCAAGCTCATCGATAAAGATGATGGCAGGAGCATTCTTTTCAGCTTCCTCAAAGGCCTTTCTCAGATTACTCTCACTTTCTCCAGCCAGCTTACTCATGATCTCAGGGCCTAAGACACGGGCAAACAGTTTGAAAAGCAACCCCACCCATAGTATCAGCTACTGATAGGACTCTCATAAATACTCATTTAAATCAATCACAGACATTAAAAAACAAAAACAGCAAACCCTATCTAAATCCACTCCAGCATCAAACAGTCCTAACTAGGATTATGTAGGTATAGAAGAAATAAATTAACGTTCACACCATTAATCAGAAAGAAGAAAGCTCCCGTTTCATTGGCCACAGCTCTGGCAATCAAAGTTTTTCCAGTTCCAGGGGGTCCGTAAAGCAGAATTCCACGCGGTGGCTGTAAATAAGGGGGGTGAGGAATGAAATCAAATTTAAGACAAGATTTTTTTTTTCTTAAATTGAAAGTATTTTATGACTGATATAAAGGCGGCAGACTGAATCTCTTTGAACTTTGAACCTCTCGTCAACCATTACATGAAACAAACTGAAACTCAAACAAAATATAGAAAGCACTCTTACTATACTTTGATGAAATACTAGAAATGCATACTAGATATGATAAGCATAGCACAGCAGCCCAAAAAAAGGACCAAAAATTAAACCAACCAACCGGAAAAAAAAAAAAACAACAACACACATACACACAGATGAAGAATACTCTAAAAGTCCGTGTCATTACCAGTAGGTATTTTCCACAGGTCATTCCTGCACAGGTATACTTTTACTGGAACAGATTAGGATCTCTAGGCTGTATAAATTGTTTAGCTGAGTGGGAAAATTGGCCTCATTCTTTTCAAAAATACAGTTAAAATTCTTACTTTACAATTCTAGAAGAAAGCTAAACCGGATTTTCAATTTACATTTTTTTTAAGTTAATTAAAAAAAATTAAAGAAAGAAATAGCCCCAGCAGTCTCACCTTGACTCCTATGGCCTTAAACAGGGCTGGGTGCCTGAGTGGCAGTTCCACCATCTCTTTGATCTGAGCCAACTGCTTCCTTACTCCTCCAATGTCATCGTAGCCCACTTCATTCAGGGACTCTTCCTCATCCTGCATGTTCAAACACAAGCTGTTCACATTTTTGTGCAGTTGATTTTTTCCATTTCTTTTCGGTACAAGTTAAACCACACAGAGTTGCTGCTACCTACCTCTCTCCGAATTGGCTCTCCCTCACAGTGAATGACAGTATCAGGAGCAACGATGCAGTAAGGGGATGGGTCAGTCTCTACCACCTTGAACTCCACAGCACGCATTCCTCCTCTGACCAGGAAAATGTCACCTTGACAAGGTAAAAGTTGAAAACATACAGTTTCAATAGAGTGGTAAGCTGGTGTACCCTGAAAGAGATAAAATATGCAAATAAAACCTCTGGTCTGACAAAAGAAACTGGTACTCACCTTTGCGGATTGGCCTGTAAGCCTCCAAGAAATATGGCTTCAGGTAGACCTCAAACAGGTTGCCAGTAATTCCTTCTACTGTGTCATCTATTGGAAGAACATGAATCCTCTTTCCGTACTTCACATCAGGACATGGCTGAATGCTGAGGGAGATAATAGCCTTAAAAACACAAATTTTTCAAAAGTTGTTAAATTTTTTTTATAAAGTTGTGTGCTTTTACATACCTGATGACGTCACCCAGGCGGACCCTCAGATTGTTGCGGACCACCCTGTTCATGCGAACTTTTTCATCAGAACAGGTGTCATCAGACAGCACAATACACACAGTCTCGCGCCTCTTCTTTCCTTTCATCAGCACTGTGTCTCCACGGAAGAGCTGCAGCTCATCCATTTTGGTCTTTAAACACATTAAACCATTATTTTGTGAATATCAGTGTTACTACCTTTCATGACAAATCAAAGTCTTGAACTTGTTAATAAAGCCATAAACCATTCCAACTATTTACCTGAGAGAGGGAGACCACGCTGTTGTCTTCATTGATGGATTCATCAACAATCAGTCTGTTGGGTCTGTTCTTCTGTTTCAGAATTGCAGTTGCAAGATCATCATTTTTGGATCTATGAGGAACGCAAAATAAAAAGGTCAAACACAATATTTCAGTACCTTTAAGGTCTCATGTGTAGTTTCCACCACTGAAGGAAAAAAAGTGCTGACCAAGTCAAAATTTGAGGTTACCATCTCAAAATCTAGATTTTTTTCAGAGATAATCAATTGAAATGTTAACGACGCTCTGCCTGGCAATTTTTTTTTTCAAGCCCACGCATATTATATACATTACAATAAATAGAAAAGGAAAACTAGTAAATAAAAACAGTCAAATGTTATCATTACCATGTCATAGAACAAGTCAATTTTAAGTGTAGTAACATCATTAATAAAGTTGACGAAACTGGCTCAAAACTTACTGTGCACACTGTGAAACTTGTAACAGTTTCTGGCTTTGTCTTTGGGGAAATGCAAAGCACTTTTTTCTACTCTGTTTTGAAAGAAACTTTAATAATGGAGTCAATAATGTGAACTCCTTCAAAAGTTGCTTGTGCAACACTGTAAAAACCACACTGGCATGTCTAGTACTCAAATGGGAGTTCTTGTACAATAAAATTTTGGTACCTTGTGTTGTTACTGCAAATGCTTAAGTTGTGTACGTCAGTGTATTGTTTGTAGACTTTTATAATGACCCACAGAAATAAGTATTATAAATGTAATTTACAGGATGTGGCAGAAACCCCCGTTTGATATTCCATGCCCATGTTTCTACATTAACTCTTGTAATTAAGCACTTATGACCAACTTTGAGGTATTCAGTGCAAACAGGTCGTTTACACAACTCGCCGATTGTGATTCAGTGCTACATACGGATAATTCACGCCATCATTCGTACATTCAAAATATTAAAATAAAACATATGGGTATAATATCACCAATATGATTCTGTAAAAGTCCGGGACAGTTTATATGGTTTCTCTTTCATGTTGTTAGCTAACCGTAGCTTTTGCGCTAACACACTGGCGAGTAAGCGAGCCCAGATGACACAGCAAAAGAATTAGAAAAACTTTGTTAGCTAGGTCCTCCCTAAGCACTCATGCCACAAATGTAGCGTGAGTTTTCAGACGTTAGCTACCAACGTAATCGTGGGGTACATATTGCTTACATGTATTATTTCATTACTGTTCAGCTAACGGCAAATAGAATCCAACTAAACTGAGAGGCATTTGAAATGAGTGTCCAACACCGTTAGCCTGCTAGCTTGTTTGTACTGTGCAGCTATAGCTTTAAAGATAGCCATTTAGCTGCCTAGCGTTTTCTTTACTAAAGCCTTTAACAGGTAACATGGGTTTATGCCATTTACTGAGCTCATTTATATTCGCTGTAATGAAAATCTGATAACCAATCTAAAAACGGGCCATTCACCGGTGGGTAGGCCACTGTGTCGGTATGATGTGTGATGGTGGATGGCTGTGGCCTTGCCAGTGCTGCTAAGCTAACGTTAGCATTCAAACACGACAGCGATGACTGCGCTTTGTCACACAGCTGGCTAACGCTCAGCACCGTTAACCGGTCAACGACAACGGCCTGAATGACAACAGTTAGACAAATGTCAACAATCATAGGGAATTGTTCAATTGTGAGAACTACACTGTTACGTTAACCAACGGACAAAAGTGCGGAGGATGAAGTGACTGACCCCATTAGCTACCCTGTTAGCAATGTATTAGCATTCCAGCTAACTTTAATAAACTAACGTATTTTAACTTACATTAGGTAATTAAAAGGGATTTGTTGGTTGGTCTTTTTTTCGAAATAAACATTGTCTGAATACACTATGATAATTATACTCACTCCCCTCCCGAAGCCATGGTCGTCCAACCTGGATTACAATTAATAAATAAATTCTAGCTAAATGTTTAAGAAGCTTAACCGGTTCTCTGCTCAACCTTCTCTGTGATTTCACGCGAAAGAGCAGCGGTTTCCGTGCTTTCTTTACACTTATACCATGAACTGGATGCATCCTTCATTCTGATTGGCTAGCGGTTGTCTGTCAAACCCATCAACCAATCAAAAAATTGGAGTTTGTTGTTACCGAGTCTTTTGGACGAAGGTTTTTCTTCTTATTGGTCCTTCGACTGAATTCAGCCACCCAATTAACTTTCACCGCGTTGATATAGAATAATCACCAAAATATGAAATTGACTCTTTCTGTTGGTAACAGCAAATGTGTAAGATTAAATTTATGGAAGACAGATAACACATGTATACACACACTTTCAAGGTAAATAATGCATTTTTTCCAAGAAAAACAACAGGATATACTTCATTTATTCAATTTAAAAAAAAAGAGACAAGATGTTAGATAGCAATACATTTTTGTAGCTTGAAATTTGATCAAAGACATCCTAAGTAAATTATGTTCCCTTAATGGATTGTCGGCTAACCCATCCACAACACCTCATTCCAAACTTTTTTAACACCAGCCATCACACAGTCTGATATATGGTATACATCATTTATCAAGGCAGTCCATCATGTAATGATCAATGTCCAGTTTATCTTAATGGAGATGCTGATGGAACCGTTGTCAGCTAGAGTGTGGTATGGTAACTAAGCTGAGTATTATACTGGAGGAACTGGCATGACAGATACTTTTCCCTGTATGGTGTGTGGAGGGGGAACTGCAGTGTAGCTCGTAGTTTTTTTTGCTTAACCGTTTTTGAAAATTCAGCTGACAGTGCATGTACAGCATATTAAAGGTTTGCTGATGTAGAGAGAACTTTATTGGCTAGATCACCTCACCAGACTTTTCTTTCTTAAAGGCAGTTCAGCAACTCCAAACAATGCATGCCCTAATCTTCCATCATTTCATGCATACAATACACATACACTGTGCCCATCCTTAGTTTCAAATGCTTACAGTAAGCTTTATTTTATTGTCCCTGTAGGTCCATGTTTGTATGGCGTGTGAAATGAAACCCATAGCAAAATCGATCCAGCTCATTAAGTCACAAGAAATTCTTCTTTTGTCTCCAGTCTGATTAGGTAAGGCCAAGTTCCTGTATTCTAAGGCGCAACTCCACAGAGTCCAACAAAGGGCCAGACTGAGGATCCTGTAGGTACAAAGGCAGTTTTCTGCAACACAGACAAAGATTAGAGTCATCATTGCATAGCTAATGTATCTGCATATAGAGAAGTGATTAAACTATCAATCCTAGGGAAAGAGGCAGGGAAGACCCTGGTCAGGTCAGACAACCTTCCACGTAGTTTCATCACAAATTAACATAACATGTGTGTCTGTGGGAGGAAGCCAGAATACCCAGAGAGAGAGCCTGCAAACTGTCAGCTTGTATTTTGTGAGGTGACAGTGCTGACCTCTGATAACCACTGGAATAACATCCTGGTCGGGCCAAGTATGTTAAACTCCTGCTTGGCAATCCAGCTAAATCAAACTCCACTTTGTGTGTGTAATTAGAAATTATCTCAAATCCCTTTTGAGTGCTTGTTCTTATTTACATGCAATTTCCAACAAAAAAACAACAAGAGCGAGAACAAACAAATTGTCACCTTGTGACTGACTGTCAACCAACAACAATGAAGTTGCTGTTTCATTCATGCTCTATTAAGCCATAAGATGTAATCACTTAATTTTAATTCATCTTTAAGCTTTCTAAGCCACTTTATTTGTCTCCAACTTTTTTTAGCAATAAGCTACAGACCAACACCTGAAGGAGTGTCAATCCCTGTGCAATTTATTGAGAAACTGCACCGTGTAGCTACAGCACAAATTCCTGATTTATTTAGCTCATCCTTGACCCTAACTAAACGTTTGTGTCTAAGTTGAAGAAATCTCCTCAAGGCATTTGAGAGAAATTGCTTTCATGAGAGTGGAAGGAATATACAAACAGCCGGAAAACATTTGCACATAGCGAGAGAAATTGACTGAACCACAGAGGACTAGCGATGGGCAATGTTAAGGCTAACTCTTTAATACACATTTGACCTTATATTACCTGGTAACATTTTTTGTGTATACTAGCAACAAAAAAACGGCACAGCAGTATTTTGGACACATCTGAAACTGTGCTGTAGAGAAGGTTATTGAACAAACTGTGATCCACCACGGATAATCCTGACCACCCCTGCAGAATTTACAGGACATGCAGCTGAAAACCTTCTCCAAACAGGCTAATTTAGGTCCTCGCCATAAACACAGATAAAGGAAATCTTTAAAGCTCATCCAATATCTCCAGATCACAATACATCTGACTAGCTGATCTAACCGTCCACCATATTTTACACTGTCTGACATTTGATGTACTTACTACATTTACACCATTACTGGTTCATTTTATTTTATTGATTTTGAGCCATTTTATTATTGTGTGGTGCAATTGTGTGATGTTGTATTGTTATTATTGTTATAATAAGCATTTTACATTTGTACTATTTAAATTTCTTTCGAGTTATATTTTTACCTACCGAGTTCCTTTTTTTCCTCTTTATCTTTATTTAACTTTATCATTTCTACCTTAATGCATTATTCAGATTTTCTTGAAATACTGAAGGCTGTTGTAACTCAGGAATTTCCCAACTTATGGGATATATAAAGCACATCTAATGCTTTATAAATATTGCTGTGAATAGGAGTTAAAAGATGTCCACATCTATTGAAATTAATGTTGAAATGATTCTGCTATCGAGTTGTGCCCTAGCCTGGAAATCTATGTGGTTACAGCAATCTGACAGCAGAAGGGTTATTAACATTATGAAAATTCACTGAATGCAAATTGAGGAAAAGCTTTGAATGTGACTTTATCAAAAGACTGAAACAGTGGCACTGGTATAGCTACATATTATACTGTGGTATTGAGAAACCTGCAAAATAAAAATAAAAAATGCATGAATTGTATAAAACTTGCCAAATTCCAAGGTGTGAGTGCCTGTCAGTAGATGCAGCTAAGATATCAGTATGAGAGGCCAGTATGACATCCTTCCTGGATAAAAACGTCAATGACCTAGTTTTAAGAAAAAAAACAAAAAATCTAGGTGACATCTTTTTCGAGCTGTTGTGTTCACAAGATATTCAGAAAACTTGACCTCTAACCTTGACCTTATCATGCTCCCCAACTGTGTCCCGGAGTTCCAGTCACCATAGGATCAAATATCTTCTACAGTATGACGTACAGCAGTTAACATTATAACCTTCAAATGTAGCGACGGCATTTAACAATACAAGAATGAAAGCCTTACTCCACTGAGGTCTGAGTCGTGAGGCTCCAGGTCTTTTCCCAGCAAGCTGCTGCCTCGTGCTTCCTGCCAAGCCTCCATAGCACCTCACCGCACCACAGCCCAGCTCCTGTATAATCTGAGACAACACATACAGCACAACAACGTGTTATAGCACAATACCATGTAAATCAAATCCACACTCAATACAATCCTGTGGTCTACAGTGTTATGGCCCCTCCCCTTTTTGTCTCTGCAGGGTTTCCTCCTGCAGAGGACAGTAGTGGAGAGGGTCATTGGGATAACTGGTTTACACATGTGTAGCATATTCCACATGGTTTAAGCAGGCCTGAGCTCCTAGGAATGACACCTCCAGATTTTGTTTTTGTTTCCTCTTTCACACCGATGCCAACATCAGCACATACATGTAATGCTCATCCGTGTATCCATGTAATGACTGATACTTCTGACTCCTCATACCTCATGTTTATTAGTTTTCTTTATGGTAAATAAAACAATGATGAGCAATACAACCTGTCTTGTGTCCCCTATTTGTCACTGAGTGTGGGCCAATAGTGAAGAACAATGTGATAAATGTTACATATAAGAAAAAAAGTATTAAATACACTGATGTATAAGATTAGGAGTCTATGACTTATATTATTTTCTCTTTGTATGACCAGCTAGCTACAATGACAGAGTACTGCTGATATATCAAATGTCAGAAATAGCTTCAACTTCTGCTATTCACAGGATTAAGTTACAGCTGTGGCGTGTATACCTGGGAAGGCCTGCAGGCTGAGCTGGAGGTCCCTCAGCGCCTCTCTCAGCTGGTCCATCTGGGTGAAGCTGATACCCCTCCATGCTAGTGAAAGCCCCTTCATTCTTTGCAGGGTGCAGAGATCTTTCCCATGCTTAACATTCACATCTGCAGCAGGGATCTGTGGTTGGAAATCTGTAATCGACCATAAAATACAGAAAATAACAGAAAGACAGAAAAAAAGGCAAAAGTCTCCCAAGTATTTATAAACTCATTAAGGTATTCACCTCTGTTTTTTAAGTGCACCTTCACCAGCAGGTTGATGCACCTGTAATACAGAATGCAGTGTTTTGTTTTGTTTTAATAACTGAATTACGCTGAAACAAGTAAAATTACTTTCATCTCTCACACCTCGTGTAATGAGTCACAGCTTGTTTCCAGTCCTTCAAGTGAGCGTGGCAGTGACCCTGGACGAGGTAGGCAGCTGCAGCCCAGAGGAGCATCGCCACTTTATCTTCACCCTCCACACTCAGACCCCTCGCGTCTCCTCCAATTCCTTCCTCTGGCTCTTCCAACACCACTTTCTCTGGTACCAGCTCCAGTGTCGTGCTGATGACTTCATTGCAGAACGCCATACAATCTGCAGGACGCCGGGTAAAGAGCAAGGCAGTGCCAGCCTCCAGGTAAAGCTCCGGCATCCTGGGTAGGACAGAAACCTCAGCATCAACCTGAGGCAAACAAATACATGTCATTGAACCCATTAAGGAGAATTGAATTGTGATTTTGTTTGTTATTATTTTCACTCTAACTGCATGTTGATCCTCTGAGTGAAGAGCAGCCAGCAGATCCAGATAATGTTCAACACCCTCAGTAACCCTGCAGAAACATCAGCAACACTCCACTGTTAATACAAGTATACTTTTGTCCTCCTCTCTATTGGCATTTTCTGTTTTGGAGTAGAGGTCAGCTAGCATCCCTGCTGCTCTTCTTACCTGCCACTGAGCACACATTTGAGGGCAAGGCTGTAAAGGACACTTAGGGCAGACGGGACTGAAAGCAGCCTGCTTAGTGATTGGCTACTGAGGAGTAAGGACGGAGAGAGGGGTTGGATACCTCCCAGAACGGGCTCTGTAGCAGGGGGCAACATCAAAGTCTGTGGGAAAAGATAGGTCTGATGTTTGATGCAGGCCTGGATTTAACTGAAAATATGTCAGTGATCAAAATAAACTTCTTTATCTTCATCTGTGAGGCTTCTAACTTAAAAATATATGTACATGCAGGGATTACCGGCATCCTTTCTCTCGTCTGCATGTATGGCCTTTATGTGGAGAGTGTATGTGCATCACTCACTGAGTGCAGTAGGCGAAGAGCCTGTATCTCAGCCTGTGTGTTTCCCAGCTGTCTATAGATGAGCATGCTTCGGTACAGAGCACACACACAACGGGAGTCTGTCTCGAGTGCCTTCTTGTAACACTGCAGTGCCATCTGTGGGCGGTTCTAGAGACAATCGGAAAGACAAACATTAACTTAAGACAACTGCTTAAAGGCTGCTCTTTTGTTTATATGATTACAGTGCATGTGTATACCATATGAGCGAGGCAGGAGCCTGAAAGAAGGTGTGTATATGCCACTAGAGCCCTGGTAGCTGGCAGGGCAGAAGCCGCCTGTAGATCAGACAATGCTTCTGAACTCCGACCCTCATTCAGCTTTTCTGCACCTTTTTTAAACATGTGGAGTCACACAGAGGAAGTCTATGAATACATCACAGTCATATTTCACCATCATCAGTGTTCATAGCTGTCGCTAGTGTAAAAAGACACATTAGCAACCAGTGTTGGTCAAGTTACTTGAAAAAAGTAATCAGTAACTAATTACTGATTACTTCCCCAAAAAAGTAATCCTGTTACTTTACTGATTACTTATTTT
>NW_005187407.1:5242847-5262143 GCF_000239375.1 Pundamilia nyererei | reverse complement strand
GTTACTTGAAAAAAGTAATCGGATTACAGTAACGCGTTACTGCCCGTCTCTGTTAGCAACACACAAACCTTTAAACATGTCACAAATACTGATTTTGGAAGCATGTAATAATAGTTTGCTGACAAGGGATCACCGAGGTGAAATGTTAATTTGCAAAGCAGAGAGGCGAAATCTACACTATGACTTATGCCTTATTAATTATGGTAGCATGAGCAGAAACAACTATAACTGAGCCTCAAAAATACATTGCTAAAAAGCATGAATGTAGCCAACCTTGAGCAATGGAAGTGCAGATCTGTAATAATTCGGTAAGCCTTTTCGGTTCCATCACCAACAGAGGACTCTTTGACAACCTTCCTTTTGCCTCGCTTGGACTGCCATCCCCAACTCCATCACATACTATCTCACAAAGAGAAGACATCTGCTCCTGCATGACATGAAAAAATACAATAACTGAATCATTTTAAACAAGAACAAAAACAAATCCAAGATCAAACTTCCATCTCCACTCGACAGATGGGGACTGCACACAGGTCTTTAAATGCTTATACACTGTGGAGTATCATCAATGTAGTTTGTATTACATGCAGTGACAGAAAACACTGGGATAGCATGAATCCAACAAATAACTGTGGGAAAATAGTTTCTACCAACTCTGTGTCAGGTGACTTAATTTCTACAAGGTAACAAAGAACAAGTCAAAATCAGCACAGGGATTTTTCCCATATAAAGCAGTTAAACAGGCATCTCATGTGGCTAATCCATGCATAGATCCTATAGTTTGTTTAAAACTAAAAAGAAAGTAGAAAGGCGTGGACATAACCTAAAAATCATCTTACCTGTAATTCCCCTATATTTTCTAGCTGGCATTTGGCCAGCCATAGTGCCCACTGCAGACAGAGGAGGTACAAAACATGAGGATGCAAAGCTGTGTTTCCCGCTGATTTAAGCCCTGCTCTCCACAGCACAAGCGGATCAGAAGTATCAGCGTTATTTCCTGTCACCTGTAACACTGTAAAGAAGAATGGCAGGCTGTAAAATTCACACTTGAGAATCTCTGAACTTACAAAAACTTGGATTTGTGGCATTAGTTCCTGAATCGTATCATATATGGCCATTTTTTCACATAGAGGCCTACCTCGCTCAGTGGCTTCTTTGAGGAGCAGCTCAGCTTCTGAAAATTGAGACTGAGCAGTAAAGCATACACATGTATTATACACCACTGCCAACTCCAGCTGCGAGTGATCTACATGAGGAGGAATACCTGCAGAAGAGAGACGCGTAGAAAGAAGCTGCATTGAGGTAAATTATACGGTGTCATGACTTCCTTTTTTAAATATATATTTGTCACACTTGCATGTTTCAGATCATTAAACTAATTTCAATATTAGACAAAGATAAACTGAGTAAATCAGAATTTTTTTTTATTAAACCTTCAAAAAGTTCAACCTTTCATTTCATCAGCCTACAAAATATTCTCCTGTCTTGGGGATCGAGAAGTCTTTGTGTTTGAGCAGTGGTTTTCTCCTTGAACTCTCCTATGGATGCCATTGTTGCCCAGTCTCTTTCTTATTATTGAATCATCAACTCTGACCTTAACTGACGTATGAAGTCTTCAGTTCTTTAATGTTGTTTCGGGGTATTTTCTGACCTCCTGGATGAGTCGTCGCTGCACTCTTGGAGTAATTTTGGCCTCCTGGTCACTCCTGAGAAGTTTCCCCACTGTTCCAAGTTTTTCTCCATTTGTGTATGATGGCTCTTACTGTGGTTCACTGGAATCCTAAAGCCGTAGGAAATTTCTTTGTAGCCCTTTCCGGACTGAAGGATGTCAGTGAATTTGTTTCTCGGGTGGTTCTTTGGGTCGTGGCATGATGTGTTGCTTTTTGAGAACTTTTCACTTTGTCAGACTGTTTTAATTTAAGAGATTTCTTGATTCAGCTGGTCTGGCAGTAATCAGACCTGGGTGTGGCTAGTGAACCTATTCTCAGCTTTCTGAGGTGGGTAGGTTTGGATAGCTTTTTTTAATGAATAGCTCTTAATAAATGAACTAATCATTTACATTTAAAAAATGCTTTTTGTATTTACTCAAATTATCTGTGTCTAATATTAACATTTGTGATGATTTGAAAAATAAAATGTGACAAATATATCACATAGTACCTTGGATTTTCCTCAAAAGTTTGTGAAATTCAGAGGAACACCACCTCAGGCTGGACTGCCTGTGGTCTTGGCTCACAGCACCTCCACCTGCCTCCTGCTGCTGAAACAATCAAGTGAAAGCAAAATGACACCATGATCAGGATGTACCACAGTGTTGGATAAATTTATGTCAGATACCTTCATGAGAGTATTTTTGAGAGCACTTCACATTACAAACTACCATCATGAGGGATACCCCCTACTCCTTTCTTATGTTTGGTATAAGTGGCTTTGTGTAACTTAACGCTGTTCTACATCTCCAATAATAATCCAAAACAATATCATAAAGAAGACTTCATGACTTGTTCTCCAGGTAGAGTATTTTACATAATTGTATAACACCTTAATACATACGCAAACCTCTTCTATTTCTGTATTATGTTACGGTAGGGAGGCTAATATACAATCATTGAAGAAAAAGACAGCACAGAAGGACTTTCAGTCTGTCAGGAGAAAAACTGGCTCTGTTTTACATTTTAGCACATGAATTAAACTATGAGATTTTTAGTCATCTAATCTATTCGCAGTTACAGTTTTATTTGATGTTAGTATTGCTAATTAATCGCAGAGCTGTGATTAAATGTAGACCTGCTAGCCGGCCTTACCCACCTTACACTTATTTACCAACTCGTTGTTCTCCTGACTCCACTTCTCGAGTAAAGAGGGCGGCTGATACATTTTAACCACACATCACATCGGTGTTTGGTGAAAAAGCTGGAGTGGTTTCGTTTGAACTTTCCCTCGTTTGTGAAAGAGACGCGAGCAACACAGGAAATAAAATGTTACAGGCTGAGTGGCAGCGGGGCTCTGCTGCCCCCTGTGGACACATGTGGGGATGACACCGGCATTCTGCTGACTGACCAGCAGGTGGTGCTGTAACGGAGTCAAGTTTAGATGCTTTCTAGAAAGTTCAATCTCTGGGTCTGGCAGAGCCATGATCAAGCTGTGAGCTACTTCTCTATGGTCAGTAAATTTCCACAGTTACAAAGCTATTTTTTATTATCTGCATGACTGCTGTGTAGTTCTGAAAAAAAAAGCATCAGCCTCAGTTACATGCATAAACATGCATGCACACATACTCAAACACACAGAAGTCTAATGTAAGGAAACACTATCTAAAACCTTAATTGAATTACAGTTGATTCATCCGTTAGACTTCGGACTACCATTTTTCTGGATGTCATTCCCAAGGTGACTCCCTGTTTTGTCCCCCAGTTCCAGTCACACCCTGTCATCCCTCCTTCAGTGCATCCACTTGTTCCCTGACTACTGTGTTCTTCGTTGTCTGTCTTCCAACACATCCTTGCAGCTCTTCTGTTCTCTGATAGTCTCAAATCACTGAAATGTCTAAATATACCCCTCTGAAACAAGGGAAACTCCACAGCCTAAACTCAGTGCACCTGCAAATGCAAGATATCATTCCTCTGGGACACGTTTCACTTTTTTCTGACGTTTTCCTCTGCATCGATTCTGCTATTTTCCATCTCTGTATCTGTCTCACTCTGCTGCTGTCTGTCCATCCATCGCTTCAAGGACAAGGCCGCTACATGGCAACATCCTTTGTGCTCTTCTATCAAAAGCCTTTGCAGTGGCAGTCATCAAGCTTTCAGCTATTTTGAAAAATGTGACTGATTAATTCACCTATGACAGCACAGGAGAGAGGATTATGTTAATTCTGAGAAGCAAAAGCAGGAGACAGACTGCAGGTGACCTGTTATTTGGAGGTCATATTCCAAGCAATATATCTTAGTTTGGCTGTTACAAGATTTTTGGTTTCAAGTAACAGATACTCGTGCTTTCAGGCCAGACTGTTTTGAGTTACTGCAATAACTGCTGATAAACCTCAGATCTGGCCTGCTGCTTATATTTCATGTGCACTTACATTTTGACATGCGCTACAGAAAGTGCCTTTCACAGCAGAATCCTGTCATCTCTGTTGCATTATCCTCATCTATAAAACATGCAGCCAGTGGATGGAGGGGCTGTGACGCATGTAATTCCTATGCTGGAGAACCCCCACCCCCACCACCCCACCCCAAACGTGTGAGACGTGATGCAAAGCACACAGAGACTTTTGCGTGTTTCATTACAAATGTAGCACATCTGCTATAGAGCACTTAAGTGTCACACATCTATGGGTGTCACTGAGCTGATGACATTAATGTTACAATAACAAAGAATGGCTGAAAACGAGAAATCGCTGCTGTCTGCTAAATGGTGGATTCTTCCAAATATTTGCTCATATTAAAGGCGAGGCCTACAGTTTCCCTTTAAGGTAGAATAAACTCACTCACCCTGAGTGATCAATAGGTGCTGTATGTGCTCTTCAGAACTGCTCCTCTTCTCAGAGCAGACATCTCTTTAGATCAGCAGAGACAGCTGTTTGGGGTTTCTGTGAATGCTGTATCAGTGTAACTCATGCTGCTGTTTTTGGTTTCTGTGTCATTTGTGTGCATCACACACTCAACCTGCAATCAGATTCTGCACATGTTAAAATTGCTCTCTCAAAAAGAAGCAGAAACTAAGTGATGGGAAGCTGCTTTCTGAAAAGGGGAAAGAAGGAAATACTCTTTGTGTGTGTGCCTGTACTAAAAGAAGGAGTCTGTCAATGGCCCAGCAGTTGAGTTGAGTCCCAGGGGGTATGGCTGTGGATCTGCAAACTCACACTGCAGCAGTGAAGCTACAGAGAGCATCAGCAGAACACAGTGGACACCCACACAATCAGTCACAGATGGAAATGAGCAAATTTGCTAAAATCATTTACAGTTTGTTACATTTTAAAGTGGTATTTATTATTAAGATGAGTTGTCCCTATTAAAGAAACATATTAGAAAGAAGGTCCACCAGGACTTTAGCCACATGTATGCCCACAGTATTCCCATGTGTTTTTAAATATATATATTTTTAAAACTGCGTAAAGAAACCCAGAAGCAGGCATTTGTGAATATGATTAAAATTATTTATATTACAATCTTGTTTTGAAACATCGCCTAGATATTTCCAGGTGCAGTTTTGGATGCTTAAAAAACATATCGCATGTTATAGTCCCAATATTTAGGATTGTTCCGTCAGTAAAGTATCCCCTCATCAACACCTCTAATACCTTCAAAATACATACTTATCATCAGGATCCTACACTAACGGGAGCGAGTATCGTCTTGCCATTCCTGCGCAGCCGGTAGTTTTCTGAGGAAAAGGTATCTCTTTAAAAACGAGCGTGTCTTGGTGCTGACTACTGTCTTTTCCCTCCCTCCTATAAAAGCTGATCGCTCTCCCTCCTACTGCAGTCAGTTCTCACCGGCCCAGCCAACATGAGTTTCACGGTAGAGCATCACTTCATGGGCCCGAGCTCGTACCGCAAGGCTCGGCCCGCCTCCGTGTCCTCCAGCGGCTTTCACTCCCAGCGCCGTCGCCTCACCTACAGCCAGCCATCCTCAATCGACAGCTTGGAGACCTTTAACGGCGACATGACTCGGAAGAGCGAGAAAGAGATCCTGCAAGCTCTGAACGACCGGTTTGCCGGCTACATCGACAAGGTGCGCAACCTGGAGATGCACAACCGCAACCTGGAGGCGGAAGCGGCGGCGCTGCGGCAGAACCAAGCCGGGCGCGCCTCGGTCGGGGAGCACTACGAGAGGGAACTGGGTGACCTCAGGGGTCTCCTGCAGCAGCTGACCGGAGAGAAGGCCCGCGCGGCTGTGGAGCACGAGCACTTGGAAGAGGACATCCAGCACCTGCGGGTCAGGCTGGAGGATGAAGCGCGGAACCGGGAAGAGTTGGAGGCTGCCGCTCGCGCTATGAAAAAGTATGTCGAGGAGTGCCGGCTGGTACGCCTGGAGCTAGACAAGAAGCTCCGTGCGCTGGACGAGGAGGCCGCTTTTCTTAAGAAGAACCACGAGGAAGAAGTGGCGGAGCTCTTGGAGCAGATTCAGAGCGCGCAGGTGAGCTTCGACATGCGGGACACCCTGAAGGCGGACGTCACCACCGCACTGCGCGAGATCCGCTCGCAGCTGGACAGTCACGCATCCAAGACCTCAGTGCACGCCGAGGAGTGGTTCAAAGGTGAGTCCGATCAAAAAAGAGGAGGAAAGTTTATTGAAACGATCAAAAGTCTCCGTGCGTAAAGTCACGTTTGTCCGCTGTCCGTGGTGCTGAAGCGTGCCTCATGGCTCCACATCGGGATTTATTTGAGGCGTCTCCGACTGTTACGTTGGAATGTTGGTTGATAACATTTATTAATCTATCACATCGAAAACTTTAGAGGTTAAATTACAAGTGACGAATTACGCGAAAGAAGCAAGGTAACCAGTTTGGAAATGCGCAAATAAATACATAAAATAATAATAATCACTTAAATAATATCAATAATTTGCCTTTTATCTTAGTTGGTGCCCTTTTCTATGACTGCGCAGTTGCGGCATAGTGACCTTTTAAAAGAATATTTAAAAAAAATTAAAGGCCAGCCCTGCAGAGGTGAGGTGGCACACAGCGAAGAGACTACGATTAATTTGCACTCTTGCCGACTAGCAGTGGGTGTTCACTGCCTGTTTCTCTTTTTGCTGTGCTGATGGATCTGACCCTGGACTTCCACGAGTAGAAAAGTACCTTTCAAGGTCGCGGCGGGCTGATAATGTTTCATCAGTCGGTCGTGCTTTTTACAGCCATCTTCTCCTGGCTGATGTGATTAATAAAAGCACCTGGACGTAGATCTGATGCATAGAATTACTAGCAAAGCAATAAGTGAGACATGATCTTACAGCCACTGTGAGCAGCACTTAGACACAGCCCTTCTGACTTTTATGGTGCTACATAAACACACTGCTGACAACTTTGAAGGCCCAGAAGGGTTTCCTGCGCATTGTAGTTTTGGGTATGTCAAAGGACATATTGGTCTATACCCAATCCCTCTCAGTAGGTGTACATTTTGACCTGGTACAGCTAGTAAAAGGTACAAACAAATTGACCTTCTTTGAGTCCAGCTGACTGCAGCAGTGGTTTATTCATGCTTGGATGCAGGAGGGAGCTGAGTCAGACTATTGACTGGCAGCTGGACAGTGTCAAGGTTACAGAGGATCTTTGTAGTAACTGTCTGTTCTCTAAAGCAGGAATGGTTAAATATTTTCAGTTAAAAAAAAGGCCTACGTCTTTAGACTCAAAATGTTCCCCTTTCTTTTAAAAGTATGCATATATGTCATGTTTCAGGCGATTATCTTAATTAAAAGTGATTTCTAAACATGTCATGTACTTTTTAAAATTCGTTTTTTTCCACAGTGCGCATGGAGCATCTGTCCGAGGCTGCTCGGTCTAACCAGGATGCAATCCGTGGAACCCAGGAAGAGATTGCAGAATACCGCCGCCAGCTCCAGAGCCGCACCATTGAGCTGGAGACTCTTCGAGGAACCAAGGAGTCACTGGAGAGGCAGCGTATAGAGAGTGAAGACAGACACCAAGACGACCTCAACTCACTACAGGCAAGGCATCAGCACAGACATGCAGAAAAAGCAGAAATGCACCAATACTGCAAATCTCTTTTCAGACACTTGATGAATGATATGTGACCAGAGAGGATGTTTACGTTTGTTTTGCAGGAAACCATCAATCAGCTCGACAACGAGTTAAAAACTACAAAATGGGAGATGGCTAGCCAGCTAAAAGATTACCAGGAGCTTCTGAATGTGAAGATGGCTCTGGATATCGAAATTGCTGCTTACAGGTTAGTTGGGATCTAAAAAATGTAACTTTAAATTGGTTTCTTTATGCTAAAAGTGATTAACACTTTCATTCTCTGTGTTCTTGTCTTCCAAACAGGAAACTACTGGAGGGAGAGGAGAATCGCTTTGTGTCAGGTGGAGGCCCATACTCCTACCTGGAAAGCAGAATCTCTGCTCACTTGAAAGTAAAAGGAGAAGAGATCTCTGATACAGTCATTGTAGAGGAACAGACAGATGAAACACAGGTGACGGAGGTGACAGAGGAAGCAGATGAAGATGAGGAGGAAAAGAAAGAAGAAGATGAAGAAGAAGCAGAGGAAGGAGAGGGTGAAGAAACCAAAGAAGAAGAGGGTGAAGAAGAAGGTGAGGAAAAAGGAGATGAGAAGCAGGAAGGAGAGGGAGAGGAAGAAAAAGAGGAGGAAAAGGAAGAAGAGGGAGAGGAAGAGGAGAAAGGAGAGGAAGAAAAGGCAGGTGAAGAAGAAGAAAAGTCCAAATCTCCAGAAAAAGCTGCTTCCCCTCCTTCAAAATCTCCTCAATCTAAATCTCCTACTGTCAAATCACCAGAATCTAAATCGCCACAAAAATCACCAGAAGCCAAATCACCAGCAGCCAAATCCCCAATGCCCAAATCACCTGCCAAGTCCCCTGCAGCCAAGTCTCCTGCAGGAGATGAGTCAAAGTCACCCGTGTCCAAATCCCCACCCAGCAAGTCTCCTGAGTCCAAATCTCCTCCTCCCAAGAGCCCTGAACCAAAGTCTCCAGAGAAGGAGAAGGCCAAACCATTTTCTGCCAAAGACACCCCTAAAAAGGAGGAAAAAGAGGAGAAAAAAGAGAAGCCTCAGCCTGTCAAAGAGGAAAAGAAGGAGAAAGAGCAGCCTGTGAAGGAGGAGAAGAAGCAGGAACCCAAAGAGAAAGAACCAGAGAAGGTGGACAAACCTGAAACAAAGAAAGAAAGCAAAGAAGAGGAAACACCAAAAAAGGAAGAGGCTTCAAAACCTGTAACTCCCAGCAAGCCTGCTGAGGACAAGCCAGCCCCCAAGTCTGAGGCTAAAGAGAGTACTCCCCCTGCCAAGGAGGAGGAGAAGCCCTCTGCTCCTAAATCAGAGAAGGCCGAACCTGAGGCAAAGCCAGCTGCTAAAGCAGAGCCTGAGAAAACAGAGAGCAAGAAGGAGGAGAAGAAGCCAGAGGAGAAGAAACCAGAGGAGAAAAAAACAGAGGAGAAGAAGCCAGAAGAGAAGCCTAAAGCAGAGCCTGAGAAAAAAGATAGCAAGAAAGAGGAGAAGAAGCCAGAGGAGAAAAAGGAGGCTAGTAAAGAGGTGAAGGAAGGAGCAAAGACGGAGAAGGCTGAGAAATCTTCTGGCACTGAGTCAAAGGAAAGCAAGGAGGAGAAACCCAAGAAGTAAGACAAAAATGCTGCGTTTCAGGGCTAGAGGAGGAGATGCCAAAGATCTGTGATGGAGGGAGGTGAGGTGAGGAAAGGGCAAAAAGTGACTGAAGAGAAAGAGAAGCTGGATGTACCCAGCAGTTCAGATGGGCAATAAAATGCCCAAAGCCAAGCAGGTAACAGTATGTAAGCAATAGTGATTTCTGTAGCAAATACCCCCCCGCTCCCTACGTATGGCCATTATATGCCCCTGATGCTTCTGATGTATGACTGTAGTGAATACAGAATGCTCTTAAACTCTTTATCAGAATGTGACAACTGCCCTTAATCAATATCAAGTGCATTTAAACAGGATTCCCGCTGATGGGGGCAGGAGGACCCTGCTGCACCTACGCAAGCCTTCAAGGGTAGAGATGTCAAACCAATGTCTAGCTAAAGATTGTCACAGATATTGAATATGAAAACTTATATTTAGGGAAACACAAATGTTATATTTACGAATGAATAAATAAGGAAGACTTGAATTTTGCTTGTTGTGCACCTTAATGCAGCTTCTCCTTACAGGTGAACTGGAGTGTCTCACTCTTCTAGTCTGCAGTGTTAGGACAATGATGACTGTGCTCTGTATAAACTGCTGAGAATATGCAATATGAAACACAAAAATAAAGAATGAAAAATGAAGCACACAAGGCTTGGCGGCTTTTCTTCATGTATGCAGAAATCTGCAGCTCATTAAAGTGAAGATTAATAAAGTGTCAAGAGAAATTCTACGAGGTGCGATGCCAAAAGGTAAACGCTGCGAGTTATTGCACTGCATTGCGGCTGTGGAGAGGGGGAGCTGTACCCACTCTCCAAAGCTGCTGCACCCTTCCTCATGTCCCACAGACCGCGTTCATGTATAAATCAAGAGCAGTGTCGCCGGCTCGCACAGACTCTCTCTCTCATTTCCAAGGCCTGTCTCATTACAAACAGGAGCAGAGGACGCACATTTATCTTAGGATTGTTAATTAAAAATCACCAGAATGATCAAATTGTCCTACAGGCACAGCCATAAAATTAAACAGAGCAGGCTTTTGCTTTGAAACGTATAAATAAGAAATGCAAATCCTCCTCTGTCACTTGTGGTTTGGTAATATTTTGAAATATTAAGATTTCTTTTGTTTGACAGAAATAAAATGTGTGGTTACTTTTAATAGGATTTCCTAATGAGTGCAGGTGAAAAAGACATTCATTACCATCCTACTGAAAAGCAGGTAACTGTTAGATTTGTGCCATCACCAAAAGCTTCACTTTCTTGGTGAAACACTGACATTGGACACACTTTGGCTGACATTGTGAGGCTCTCTCTCCTGGCACGACTGCACCCCCCCTGTAATCCAATTTCACTGCATCTAATAGATGGCTGTGTATTAATGAGATCAGCGACCGTGTCATTAAAAAACCAGAGTCGGAAGACGGAGATTGCTTTGACTGCTGTCACTGCCATCTGTTGTTAAACAGAAATTGACTGTTTTATTGATGATTGTGCACTCTGTAAAGTTTATTTTTTTCCAAAACATTTACATCATTGCTAAATGTGACTGCTCTCGGTGCAAACTGAACAAAAGTGAACCAATATAAGATCCATCAATTTTAACTGCTCGTCCTCTTTGGGGTCGCAGAGCCTATCCCAGCTGTCACAAGGCGGGAGAGGTACATCCTGGATAGATTGCCAGTCTCTCACAGGGCGAACAGAGATACACATTCACACCTATGGCCCATTTAGAATCACAAGTTAACCTAACGTGCATGTCTTTGGCCTGTTGGATGAAACTGGAGTACAGGGGGAACATGCACACTCTACACAGTGGCTGGGTGGTGCGTTCATAACCAGCGAGGTCACAGTGCAAACCAAGCCACCATGACACACTGGAAAACACTTCAGTATTCACATTTCATCATAGACGATCACTCACAACTTCGTACTGGTTAGCGGTGACTCTTAACTCCAAATGGGGATAGGCTGGCTCAACAATATGCTTGTAAGATGCTCCCATGTCTTTGCACAGCCAACAGACACTCATCTGTTGGGCTTCATGTTTGTGCCACTGGTAAGCGTTACAGTATTCTCAATCTATTGAATCATTTTGTACCATTTACCAGTCTCATCTCAACCATTAGCATTTACTGCCCATTTTCCAATAAGTAATGCTTCCTTTCTCTTGCAATTACAGACATTATTTCCATGCATCTGTGCAGCATTGAATTCCTAGATTTGATTACCTGCTGCTGGATCTTTGCTGCAACACACAAGAGCAAAGGAGAGATTCTTCTATAAAGCTAAAGCTAGCTAATCATTAAATGACCGTTTTCCTTGACTTTAGCATCAAGTCAGAAATTGAGGATCAGTATCCTACATGAAAACCTGTTGCTCTTTACTAAAACTATGATGATAAATGAGAAGTCAAAGGCTAACAGCAGACAATAGACCAAATATTTTATTCAATGCGAGAGATCCTCTGTGGAAATGACTCAGCTATATCCAGCACTGAACCACAATGGCATAATAATCAGCAAGCTCAGACGACACCTATAAATAGAGCAGCACTCAGAGAGGTGAGGGTGGAGAGGAAGGAAAGGGGATAAAACAGAAACATTTTGTGTGCACAACAAAGTCTGTACGCAGCGAAGGAAGACAAAAAAAGACAAACTCATTCCAGAAAATAGGATGTTCTTTTATTTTCAAACTGGTATGAAGTGTTTAAAAAGGATACTTGTGTGTCAAAGAGTCACAAAGGTAATCTTGAGGGAGTTAAGAGTGATAACTACAGAAGGAGAATTATATACATACGCGCGCACACACACACACAATTATGTGCACACAAATTTTAGCGATGACTGAAGAAACCTTGAGGATGGTTATACTTGAACGGCTTCAGACGATTAGGACCCCTGAATTGAAAGAGACAAACCGGTGGTCAGAGATAAAATCTTTCACCAAATGTATCAAAAAGTTTCCCACTTCTTTCTCTAACTGTACCTGACAGTGCGTAGGCACATCTTCTCACGGGGGAACTCTCGCGGTCCTTCCACGCTGTCGTCTTGTCCTTCTGTCTCCAAATAAACATCCAGGCAGACGCACAGTCGTGCAAACTGATTGGTCAGGAGCTGGTGCCCAGGACGTGGTCCTTGTAGTTCGTTTTTGAACACGTTAACTTCGCTCTCCATGGCCTTAAAAGTGAAAAAGGGGAGTCAAAAAGTGAAAAATGACTTGTATTTATAAACAATCACATTGAGAGGTTTTGAAATGTTCATACTCGGAGGTTGTCGTCGGTGCGTCCGCTGCGCTCTCCCTTCCAGCTCAGAGAGAGGGAGAAGACAGGAGATATCTCTGGGTATCTGGGACTCAGCACCACTGCAGCATTAAGACGAGCTGAAAGGGACACAGATGAGTTTGCGTATAGAATCACATTCAAAGCAAACAAAAAAAACATCAGCAATATTCAGTTATGCTGTCAGCGACAGGATTTACCTGTGCCTCTTTCAACCACTCCCATAAAGTACAGATCAGTCTCCTTTGCCAGCCCAGCTTCAGTCACATGACGTGTATATGGAAATTCCTGCAAAAGAAAGGAAATATCAAAATCAGTCACACTTCTAACTAATGCTTTCTTTACATTTGAGTACAATCGTTTGACAATTTGCTTTCACTTACCAAGTACTCCTGGTAAGTGATTGTGGTCCAACGTGCCAAACGGGAAAGGATCTTGGCAGGAAAAAGGTGCTGACACTCGCTGGAGATGGGGATGATGCTGTGTTCTGATGACGGGAACACAAACAAACTTAACAATCTCTTCATTAGGATGATTCAGTGTGCAAGGTTGTAATCAAATAACATACCTAAAGAGGCAAACTGTCTGTGCAAAGCCAAGCGGGACTGGACTCGTCCCCTCAGCAGCTTCATGGTGTTCTCCATGTGGCTCGCACTCAGTGAACTACCCACGCGCACACCCTAAAAAAAAAAAAAATTAGCAAAAGTTAACATTACACAGTTGTAACACATGCTGTATACTTGAGGTTAGCACACACGCACCTCCGAAGCGTCACTAGGAAAATGAAGTCCTCCGAGATTCTGAACCCACATGTAGGGATGGCCCAGCTCTTCCACATAATCGCCAAAGGAAATGATCCTAAAAATAACTTATAGGTTAATTCAGCCAGCTGTAATCCAGTACACACCACATCAACCATGAACATTACTTCCTTACCCGACTTTATCAAACTGGTAGCGATTAGCTGGATTGGGTGTTTCTCGTCCCTGGTCGCTGGTGTAGAGACAGCTGAGGAGAGTGTCTGACTTCAGGAGGTCCCTGGGGAAAAAAAAAGTCATTGTTAGGTTTTTTTATAAGGCTGTCATGGTCAGAGAGAGAGCCAAATCCTTACGTTTACACACATACCCTGCGCTGATGGCCGTGTTGAGATCGGTGGAGGTGGACACTTTGGTCTTGACAGTGATAATGTTCAGATTCATCAGGTAGTAGAAGTAAAGATGGAGTACACTGCCATCTGTAGACACAAGGAAGACAACACATGGTGTTACACTAATGGATTGCTATCTTAATCTTATATTCTCTCTACTCAATCTTTTCATTAATCCTGCCAGTGATAGCTCCTCTGGGTTTATATTACACTGCAGCGCATTACAGAGCAATAACAGGCCTTGGTCATAGCAGCAGCTAATGGCACCTATGGGATACCCACTACACCGATGGTCATAATTCTCGCTGCACTCCCTGCAGTCACGGTGAACTCAGTGACACATTGTCACTCACTCACACCTACACCGCTCACTTTTTGCTTTTACTGCACTAGACCGAATGCTGCAGCTGGCAGCAGTGAGGATAACTGAGGAAAGGAGGGGCTACAGAAATAAAAGCAGAAGTCAGACAAAGAGCGGTGATGAGAAAAACTGCTTACAAGATGTTGTAGGTGCTGCAGAACTACAAGGCTGCAAGCATCTTTCTCACCTCCATCCCTCCGCCTCCCCCTCACTTCCTCCCTCCACCCCCCCTTAGGTAGAGTTACGCCTGCAATGCAGATCTCCCTATAATCTGTCACTGTATTCCATATATCGCCAGCAGAGGGAACACAAGGGTCAAGTGCTGTCATGTCACAGCCACAGTTGCTTTGTTTCACATGCCATCTGATAGGTGTACAGTTGCACAGCACCATATATATATGGTCACGTTACAAGGGTTGGAGCACAAAGGGGCTGCAAATATTTGGGTTGAAGGATGCTGTGTGAATACAGAGAATGATTTTGCCAACAAGGACATGAAGCACAGAGAAAGAGTTACCTTTACACTTCAAGTCTATGCCTAGGGACAGAGGGTGCCTCTTCAGCATCTCTCGTCTTTTATCATCCAGCTGGCCACCTGCAGTTGGCCTTCTTCTCTTCTGTCAAATGGACAATAAAAAGCAATTGAATAAAAAGACAAAAAAAAAATAAAAAAAAAAAATAAATAAAAGACGTAATTCCAGTGACATAGCATCTCTAAAATCTTAGCCCCCTGCAAGCACATTTAAAAAGAATACCGAAAGGAAGCCTGAAAAGCAAACAGTGCTCCAGATGAGCTCAAACATGGAGATAGAACAAAAGAAATACACACTGTATTTGCAATCAAATACAAACCTAAGATCCGGTTACAGTCACAGAGCCATTCTCGGTAAATATTTCCCAGAACACCCCCACTGCCACTCCGATCAATACCTGCCACTCAATGCATGACAGCTATGGCTTCAGAGACAGTTCATGTGTCCAGAGCAGTGATTTGTATACTAACTAACAATAGACCTCAGTGTCCTGAGTGTGTGTGTTCGTTCATGAGTAAAGCAGTGCCAGATACTCACAGTTTTCTCTTGCTCCTCCTCTGCATCAGAATCACTCTCATCATCTGAATAAAACCAGAATACACAGTTTTAAGTTTGTTGATGAATCCCAAAATGAGTCGTCTGTGTGTTATACATAGATTAAATGTGTGCCTTTGTACCCTGGGAATCTTCTGGAGGTTTGGACAGGGCTTTGGCCTCATCTACATCACCACTAATTGAGACAATCAGGTTCTTGTCTGCAATAAAATCAAAGCGATCCAAACTTCAATCCTTTAAAGAAAAACTAATATTTTGTCTTGGAAAACATCATTGTCTCTCATTCTTACTCACCACACGCCTGGCCATAAGCATTTGCTTGAACAAACAGGACATAGAGAGGTGGAGGCAGATGGCGGGCAATCTCCGTCTGCTTCTGAGTCTGTTCAAAAGGCATAGACAGGAACTCCTGGACTGGGAGGGAGGCCTGTGAGCATACATAGGAGGCATATGTGGTGTAACTGTTGGCACGGCAGTTAAAAATTCACCTCAACAAGTACAAAACACCGCTGAGCTTTTCTTTAGATTACAAACTATGAATTAACACAGCAATGATACCTGCATGATGGCATTAAGACCTGGCTGCAAGCTTCTCAGATGCTCCTTCTTCACCTCAATGCTCTTCTGAATTGTCTCCTTCGACGCTAGTGATTCCTTGTATTTCTCTGCCAACCTGCATCCAACAATAGACTGTTAACTAGGGATGGGTACCGGTATGATGGCACCGGTTCTGACATAAACGGTAGTAACCAGACCGAAAAGCAGTGCACATTTCGGTGCTTTATTTCGGTGCTTTTTTTCCCTGAGATGTCATACACTTCGAATTCTTGCCAATCATTTTACGTTTCCGAGGATAGTAGGCGGGGCCAGGTACGTACGTTCTTTTAGAGCAGAGCTACAGATTAAAAATGTCCAAGGCGAAGCGGTCAAAAGTCTGGCTGTACTTCACAGCAAAATATGCAAACTCAGCAGCCTGCAACTGTGTTAAGCTGATACTGTGATACTGTCAAAGGAGGTAACACCTCAAATCCGATGAAACACCTGGTGACGCATAGCGTTTTTTTTAAAAGCCCAGAAATGCGCCGTATTTGATAGCTTGCTGCGAGACCTCACACCGAGCACATCTACTGCGGGTGGGTTGCCTGTTATGCAACATCCCCCAAAAACACGAAGAGGAGAGTCCTGGCCCCTAGCCCTGCCAGTGCAGCAGAAATGATGACGGATGATGGTGGCAGCAGCCGTTCTTCTCTGCGTGAGTAGCTTAATGTTGTTCGAGTGTAATTTACGTTGAGTAGGCTAACCACGTTATTACATTAATGCATGTAAGGTGAACTAGCAAACATCATCATAGCTACATGCAGCTGTCTTCTTGTTTGATGGCAGATACTCCCTTCACCCTGGCCAAAAAGGCCAAAGAAAAAGAGGGAAACAGCTAAACATGAGAGGTTTTTGGATAAAGTTTGTGTTTTTTCCATTGTTTAAGCACTGCTTCCAGCCAAGAGTGATACCATATATGCCCCATAGCTGCAGAAAAGGCTAACATTGTTATCTTTTTACAAAAAACACCTGAACATGAAAGGTTTTTGGACCAATTTTGTGTTCTCCATTCTTTAAGCACGGTTTGAGCACCGTTTAAGCACCGTTTCAAAAGTACCGGTTTGGCACCGGTATTGGATAAAACCTAAACGATACACATCCCTACTCTTAACAAGTGTTCAGTGTCCCTATTATCCATTAGCAAATTAGTTTTTAAACACAACATGCTGCAAACACTTTGTGCAGGCACAAATCCTTCACTGCGCCTTGTGGTTTGTTTGTTGTTGTTTTTTTTAAAAATACCTCTTCCGTTGTTCAAGCTCCCAGTCCAGTCGCGCCAGTGTGAGTTGGTGGGGGTCATTTTTTGTGAGTTGAGGCCTGGAAATTTCCGGCGGGGCCTCCTGGTAAAACTCTTCTTCACTCACCAAGTCAATTTCTTCATGCTTAGACCTGGAATATGGAAACGAGTACTCATTACTACTGTGACACGTTTCTGAAAATCTAAGTATAAACTAAAAACAAGGGAACTAATAAGCAACTAACGCTATTCTAATTATTCTCTGTAAGTTCAATGAGCAATTTTAAATGAAATCTTTTTTTTTTTTACTAACTTGAACTCCAGACACTTGCTGATCTCCTTCTGAAGATGCATGACTTCATACAGCAGATTTTGCAGCTGAAGGTGCAGCACATCGACTTTCTGTTTTGCCTGAGGAGAGACAGAGAGATTGTTAAAGTTGACTCGCAAACTCTACGGTAAGTAAATATTTTTAGATGCATAATACAATACTGAAGTTTAATTGAAAATGTCTTAAGACTAACAAACTAAATCCAAAGGCATAAAAACCCCGATCGCTGACAGAGGCAGCTGCTACTGTTAGGTGCTACAAAGAAACCAAAGTGCTCAGTGGTCAGTTCTGGTTTCGAGGTCAGCACAAAGGAGGCTTGAGGCAGCACTTTTTTAGTAAGCGAATGAAAGAGTGATAGTAACCTAAGCTGTTACTTGGTTTTACTTGAGAGTGCTTGAGACTTGCGTGGGAGTTACCTCGTGTGTCTGGTCTCTGCCTTTCTTTAGACGCATATGAGCAAGTCGATTGAGCTTTTTCAGATTCATGAAGTGGATGCAGCTCTGCATACGTTTCTTCTCAACCTCTGCACACTGAGGAGACATACAACCAGTCGCCCTTCATTATTATTGAGAAAAGACACAATAAATGCTATGGTGCTTTAGATATACTTATACTACAAACTCTATGTGTAAGGTGTCTGTTGTACATGAATCGTTTGCCATTAAATCAGCATATAATGACACATTCTTACCCCGTCCTTAGCTCCGTTGGCCTTAAGCTCTTGGATCTCACTCATGAGATTAGCCAGACTCTCACATGTTTCTTTGTATTGGAGGTAGTCCTGCTGAGGGTCCCTGCCATCAAGCTCCACCTCCTCATGATACACACGCACATCCTGGCCAAAAAAAGTATATAAATTAGTAAGTAAATATATGACATAAATGTATATTAAGTACAAGGTTCACACGGGGGTGGGGGCTGATAACACTAATCAGAAGAGGATGGATGTATAACTATAAGATATTAGTCATGGTTAAACTTGATATCATTTATTTAACTGCTCTGAGAGGTCTAAGTGTGACTAAGTTAAATATGACTTAAAGGTGATATATTTTGCATTTCATACTTTGGTCTATAATATGCTGTGAGATGAGATGAGCTGCAGTATAAAGGATGGATATAAAACACCTTTTTAAAACTGCTAATCATTCAAAGGTATTTCAGTATAGATCCAGAACAAAGACAACATTATAAATTGCTGAAAGCTGTTGAGTGAACTCTAAATTTCTAAGGATAAAATGTAGGCTCCACATTATAAAACACACAGGCAGAATATACCCCTTCAGCTGGAACTGACCTCCTGGATCATTTTAACTGCAGTTTAAAAACTCTCTGTTTCCATTAAGGTTGAGGCAAAAACACATCATGGAGCACAACCAGTCTACAAAGGCATGTGAGGAGGAGATGCTAGCAGCTGGTGAGGTGCGGCCCAAAGATAAACGAGTGACTCAAACAAACAATGCTACCTACACTTGTTAGTTGTGTTCTGTTTAACAGGAAGAGCAAACTGTGGAAGAAAATTACTAATTCGGGTACATGCTGGTAAAAGGAGCTTTTAGCAAGTGATTAAAAAGTTTGAACACCCCATGTAGAAAATATTTTTCAATTTCACTTTTATTATGCAACAACACTGTGCAGCTCCTGAAGAGTTACAAGGTTAAGATACTTTTGTTACTGTTAGACTAAAGTGTGAAGCAGGTATGTTATACTTTTACTTAAAATTTCTAGGGAAACACAGGGGTGTCAAACTCATTTTACATGGTGGGCCACAAAAAGCCCACTTTGATCTTATGTGGGCCGAATCAGTGAAACTCCCCATTGTATCAGTATAAAGAAGTTTAAGATTACAGTAGCTCTTCACCCAGATGCTCCAGTTTTGTGTTGTTAACAAGTTAAGAATTATAAATGGCTTGAAGTGTACAATCAGGCC
>NW_005187407.1:5221922-5241902 GCF_000239375.1 Pundamilia nyererei | reverse complement strand
AAAAAGTCTCATGTTCCTTAAGTACATCTACCCTGTTGAACTTATTATGGGAAATAAATATTTAAATAAAAACAAGCTGCTGATTATTTCACATTTTATTTGTGAGCAACGGCACATTTAAATCTTACATAGTTATTTGGCTTATATCGTGATAGATATAGTTATCGCCTGAAATGAAAAAAACATATCGTGATATGAAAAAATCTTATATTGCCCAGCTCTAGACACAGGTGATCGAGGAGTCGTGTATCTTCTCCTCAACTTTACCTGTTGGTCCGCATCTGCTCGACCCCGCTTCATCTCCGGGGTTCCTCCTTCGTTGCGGAGAACCTTGGACTTTCGTTTTTTCAGGGCGTCCGACGACATGAGTAGCTGGATAACAATGGAAAATATGACCTTAAAAGCCGTGAATACCTTTCTGTTAGCAAGCTGGCTAATGTTAGCAATGTGCTACGGTAGTTCATTGGATAGCAATCGTTAGTTTTGCGGCTCATTAAACCACATTAAACATGTTAGATGTTAAATAAACCACAGGCTATGTTCAACTATATATGTATATATAAATATTCACATACCTTCTTGGTGCAAAACCGTTAATCACGAACAAATGAACTAACTTGCAGCTCACACCGCAAAGCGCCCACTTCCAACGGAAGCCCTGATGTACCAAAACACCTCAAACAGGCGGAAGCAGCAGCAACTGTAGTGCCACCTTCCTGTTATCGTTTGTATCGCATTGTTAATGTTCACAAATAGGGTTTCAATCTGTTGAATAATGCTTAAAGCTACTCTAAAAACTTAACCTTAAAACTGCAAGTTAAGGGTTTGCTAACAATCATATCATGGACGAATATGCTGCAAGTTTGTTTGTTCTTATGCACATAAATAAAAGCTAACGCTATTTTTGTGCAAGTCTTATTTTTCAAGTCATTCCTTTTTTCTATTAAAACGATTAAATGTTGAAAACTATGATCAGCTCAGCTGCTTTTCAGTCCGTTAAGGTTCAGCAGGGATTTCTTTTAGGAGACACTTTTCTTGTGAGACTTGTAGGTCTTTTGCCTCTCGTAAAGCCAATTAACCTGTGGGTATAAATGGTCACCTCCACACAGACCAATACGCTGTCACAGACAAAAAGAAAAATGAACAACACCAAAAATGTACTCCAATTACTTAACTGCTGATGTTACAATAGAAACATTGAAGATAAGTACTGTTTTTGTATGTGTATCAAGAGAACATTATAAACACCGTGACCGTTAACCAGCTTTTGTATAAAAATGTGCAATATGTGAAAACATATGTACTTTTCACTGTACAAGTACAGTATTTAAAATTCATTTTTGAGCAATAAAGAGAGTCAGCATGCATTCAAAAGTTATTTATTCACAATTCTGACCTCTTAGAGAAAGAGACATATGCTAGAGAAGTTACTTAAAAACAAAAAATATTTCCTGTTTTCCTTATAGTTGTCAGACATAAATATGTCAGTCCACGCTCACTTTGCCATATCGATCAGACTCTGCAGAGATGTGGGTACCCAAGTCTTCTCTCCTTGCACAAACACCACCCCTCGATCTATGTAGATAACAATACGCCCAAATGTGTACAGCTGTTTTCCTTCATGTCGTTTAGCCACTAAGGGCATGAAAACGATGTTGTTCTCCTCTGCCTTGGCCTGGATGAGATCCTTAAAGTTAGTCGGCACACCGGCGCTGATCCCTCTGTGGGCCACGCTCTCGGCGTCCCTGCGCTCCTGCATGGCTTCATACTGGAAGTCCTTGCGTCTCTCTGTCTGTGTGAGATATGCAATGTTCTCCCTCGCTCCAGGTTGCATATAACCGCCTGAAATTACACGAAAAAAAGAAAGTTATACTTTGAGTAATACTCATTTTTGTGTGTTTATTATACATCTTCAGACTGTGGAGTACGAACCTATGCCTGAGGAGACCGCACGGTTCATGATGTCCAAAGCCTCATTGAATTTCTCTTTAATGAGGGGCTGGGCCAACAAGACGTCACTAAACATGCTTTTCCAGCCGAGGTACCACTTTGTGATTTCCTCATAGTTGGGACTGTTGCTCAGCCATGAACACAGGACCTATAATCCACAAAAAGAAAAAAAAAAAACCCAAAAGGTATAAAATCCAAAGAGCAATTATATGAAACACCAAAATGCTCAGTTCTGAGTACATTTTAATTCACTGACCTGTAACCATTTCGTGAAAAAGTTTTTGTCAAGCAGTGACACGAGGCTAGAGGGGGACAGCATGCCCTCCCAGTCCAAGACCCAGTGAAATGGCTCCATCTGCTGCTGGTGAGGGTTGATAACCAGCTCTTCCAGACACAAAGCTGCAGAGAGAAAGATCAGCAGTTGCATGAAGAGATATCAGTGGGGCTACTTGAGAATGGAAACGTGGAGGGGTTCATTTTCATTCATGTCTTTGGCACACTGGTGCAGTTTCCTGTCGATTTATAGCTTCTGTTCAGTTGTTTATCGTATTTACCAGGTCTAAACTGAGTGTATATGTTATAAATCCCCATCTTTTGAATGTCACAATTAAAACATCCACTCTAGTCAAATAAATAGGTAACTGTACTTCTGACTTCTTACACCTGTGCCTAAACCTAATTAATGAGGCAAGGCTTGACTTTAATAAGAGGTTGGCTCATCTCCTTCGATTTTCCTCCCAGCACACACATGACGTCATCACAGATGAAGACATACCTAGTTTAGGGATGATGTTTTTCACCATGAAGGCCTCCCATGCACCTGGTGTGAATACATCTTTCCACGGCTGTAGGATGAGGCGAGCTGAGGCGTCGCTGGGATGCCAGCGCTGCAAGGCGTTGGACAGTTTGCTCCTAATTGGCGGATAAAGAGGCTCTAGACGTGACTGGAGCAGAGGCAGCCAAGGGTGGATCCAGGAGTGGATAGGCACCGTGTCAGTTAAAGGGTTCCAGTTATCTACCTGTTAAACAGGGAACAAGGAGAGAGGTTTACATGTGACAAAACTGCCTTTGATACTGATGGAGGCATAAGGTCAGTATAGCATATAGTAAACAGTTTTTCACTCATAAATAATGGGAGCAAATCAAAAATATTTCTCTTTATCAGCGTGTGTGACTTGCCTCTCGCTGTAATCTGGGTAAGATCAGCTGCTCCAACAGGTGATCCAGTATCCACAGGGGCAAAAGAGGAGCCCACACTTCTACACAGTCCACCATCGGCCCGACCATACGAGGCTGCCAGCCTGACACGCAAGTCCGCATCACTGGGATCCACACTTCCCATAAGAGTCTGAAACACAAAGACCACACGCATTTTACAGACACATGTAGTTTTAAAAAAAGGGCTAGATCACATATAACCAACATTTATTCACATAAATACACAAAGCACAACCTAATATATGTTTGTGTGTTCAAATTTACCTGTGATAAGGATCCATATTTGAATCTGGGCCACTGGAGTGCATATCCCGAGATTCAAGGATTGCTCTCCACTGACCAATATCTTCCAGACAGTAAGAGCTGTCCTGAAATAATAATTAAAATGTGGTAGAGAATTATTAACATGTAAAAAGGATGCAGTTATCTTAAAAGATATACTCGCAAAAATGTACCTTCAGGGGGTCCCAGAAATGAAGTTTTTCTTTAAGTAACGGATGAACAACAGCTACAGCAAGGTCTGCTAAACCCATCATCTTGTATTCTTCATAATAATCTGTTTGCAAGGTCTCAAAGATGCGAGCACACTCCTGAACAAAGAGAAGAACCAAAAATTACTAAAATGATTACATGAAAACTGAGCAAGCACTCAGTTTCCATCCTGTTCTCACTTTGTCTCTGTTTCACAATTTTTGCACATGTTTTTATGTTGTTTTATTCTCCGTTTTTTAAATGATTTTCTGACAGAAGACTGCTTTGAAACTTTACACCCAATACAAAATTCTAAAAAGGTGTAGGTGCTCAGTCCATTCTCTTTTTATATGCACCTGCAGAGTAGGACCCTCCCCTGGTGGTGTCTCCCCAGATGGAAAACGCTCCACTAATGCCAGCACAGCTTCCATTCTCTGGATGGCATCTTGCTCCGTATCCAGTCTGTTCTGCAAGGCTCTTGACTCGTGGCTCAGAGAAACAACAACATCTTTTTCATGCTGCAGACGTCTGGCAGACTATACCGGGGTTATATGAAAAAAGAAAGAGATTAAAAAAAAAAAATAGTAAAAATCTGCTAAATTATAAAGGAAGCCCCAGTTTGCTGATCTAATAAGGAGGCATTATCTTAGTTATAGCCAAATATATTTGGAAAAACAATTTTGGTATCCTCATACCTGTAATATGTCCTGTTCTGTAAGGTCTATCAACAGCTGAAGGTTATGTTCAAGCTCAGGGAGCACAAAGCATGATCCCTTCTGATCCCGAGTAGACATGCTTGGTGGACCTTCATCAGGAACACTGTGCTTGTTGGATATCTGACTGTAACTGTAGTACACCTTCTGCTCTCTTCCAGTCATGTCTATCACCTAGGCACCAGGGGCAGGTATGGGGTAAAAAAAAGGTTAAAAACAAACAATAATAGCAGAGTGCATGTGCTTATATAGATACACCAAACAACTTCACCTATAGAGTCTAATACTGACTACAATTAACTTTAGCTGCTAAAGTTTGTTGTAAAAATACAGCCAAGCCACAGTGCCCTTATAACACACCTCTGAGAAAGGGAAAAAAAGAACTAATACCTTGACCTGTGCTAGCTCCCCAGCAGATGCCGCTGTAGCCCGCCCCGCCACTTTGCCTTTAGCTCTGAGCTCATCTGCAGTTCTGTAGGAGTACTTCGGTTTCTTCTTTCCTGCCGACCCTGCAGGATCCTTACGCCACTGGCCCAGCTCCTTCTGGAACTCCTGCATCAGCACGAATTTAGATTAATGTAAAAAAATGACTCAAATGATTCAACATCTGCTTACACATAGAAAAAGGAAAAGCACATTTATGTGCACACTGTACCTTTTCCTCCTCTTCATCAGAGTCCACCACAGGAAAATCTTGGAGAGACTGCTGGGTTCGCTCATTTCCATAGGCTCCGACTGCCCCCTTTCCCTTACGAACCTTTGCTTCAATAGGGTTTACAATACCTGCAGCAAATGAGAGTGTGGAAAAACAAAGTAGATCAGCTCTGAAATACACACAATACTCTTAAATACTTCATTAATGTGGCCTTCTCAGCCTTTCCCACCCTACCTTGAGCATTCTTTCCCAGGCCTTTTCCTGGTTGGTAGCCCATTTTCTGCAGTAGTTTCTGCCCAATTCCCCTAGTGTGTTTCTCCCAGCTGCCAATGCCATGTCCAGACTGTATGCCACCTGCAAACCTCTGTGACTGATTCCCACGGAAATTACCCTAACAAAACAATTCAGCATATAATTGTTCCTATAAACTTCTTTGAGATATTTATCTGCAATGTACACACAAACAAATCACACATAACCAAATTTACCATTTGGAGTTTTTTGGGTGCACGAGAAGATGGAGGAGCTGCAGGACCATCATCATCAGAGTCATCAGACCCTCCTTCCCCTTTCAGCTGTTTCTCCTCTGCTGCTGTCTTTCGCAGACCAGCACTCACAAAGTTCACTGGGACAGTGTAGTCTTTAGATCTAGCAATGAAAACACAGACAGCAAACTCAGTCTCCTACTAATGGCAGACTTTAAAGCTGTGGGCAGCAGCAAAAACAAACCCACGCCTCACCTCTTGCCACCAAAGCTGGGCCTCTCATCTTCGTCTGAATCCCTGTCAGCCCAGATGCCGTAAGTGGCCTGTTCCTTGGTCTGCCTGTGTCTGTGGCGGTCTGGGTTGAACTCGTTGGCCAGGTCCCAGTCTGTCACCTCAAAGCTCTCAACCTCAACACCCTCCTCCTCCTCATCTCTCCGCCCATATAGGTGTGACATGGACATCTCTGGAGATCATAATGAACAAAATCACAATTTAAAGAAATGTAAAAACTCTGCATAAGTAATTTCAAATAAATTTGCTCTACTTGTGCAAAGGTTTAGGTAAAGCCCTTGGACATGGGATCAGAATAATAAAATACATCCCTCTCCATAGCAACGGATCAAACTCAATCTACTGTTTAAAGCAATGAGTTGTAGCTCAGAGCACAGGGAAAAACAAAATCAAACACATTATAATAAAACATAACATTTTTCTTATTCCAGCTGTTCTCTTTAGAGGTCGCCACAGCAGATCCTCTAACACTGTCCCTAACATCCTCCTCTAGCACAGCAACATGTCCTCCTTCACTTCCTCTATGAATCTCTTCTGTGGTCTTCCTCTTTTCCTCCTGCCTGGCAGCTCAATATCTTGGATTCCATATCAAACCACTCTCCGTCCTCGTCGTTACTTTTACACCCATTTCTCTCTCATCCTCTCACATGTCCTCTGTTCTCCAGAGCATACCTCCAGCAGTCCAGGCTCTTTCACCTGCTCCCTACTCTAACTACAGACCGCAACGTTATCTGAGAACATCCTACCCGACCTCATCTGTCAGCCTGTCCACACTTTGAGGCTCTATTGCTGCAGATTCCAGATCAGCAACAGTGTCGCAAAAATTAGATCAGTATAAATGTAAAGTAAATTTTTGTTTTATAGAGAAGCGTCTTAAACATACACATCACTATCTCAAATATTTGGTTGCTAGTTGACACTAACGACACGGAACAAATTCATCTCTGTGGAGAAAACGTAATGTAAGCTAACGATAACTAGCTATAGCTAAGGTTAGTTACCCTCTACAGCATGAATGTCTTGCTATACGTAATAATCTCGAGTGTTGAGAGCAGTGCAAACACCATGTTCTCTAACGCACCTGAACAGTTATATAAAGGTCGGCGTGGAGATCAATTGGACATGCTTTCTTTCAAAAACGATGAGAAGAAATCCACACTAACGCTCCTTCGTTTAGTGCACGAAAACACAAGTACTTCCGGTATAATGGTGTTACACCAAATTCTGTACCCCTCTAAAATATTTCGTTGGTTCTTAGTAATGACTGTTGGCGTAGAAAGGGTAAAGATGCGTTTATCTCATTGACTTTGCGAAGTAATGTTCGTTTCAGTTGTAAATAATAATAATAATAATAATAATAATAATAATAATAATAATAATAATAATAATAATAAAAACACGGTATATAAAACTCAGTTTTGTTTTTTCCCCAGGTTAATAGAAATTCATATTACATCATACTATTAGTTTAAAAAAAGCTTCATATGTTAAATATATTAAATGCATTTCAAAATGTATTTGTTTATTTATTTAGTTAGAAAAAAATGTGCCTACCCACTTTCAGAATTTTATTTTATTTCGTAGTAATTTGAGGCAATGTTTGAACATGAATACCTAAAAATTATTAAAGATAAACGTCGCAGTGACTTCACTATAAAAGTGAATCATGATCTGTAATTTGGGACACACTGGTTAAATAAAATATTAAATAAGTACATAAAACCACACTGCAAAGTCCTATATGAGAATGAATTAATAAACAAAATTAGCTAAAAACAACGGGGCAATTTCTAGTTTGCTTTACAATAATATACATAATTATATATAGTAATAGTATATTTAAAAATAAAAATAAAAATAAATATCGCAGTTTCTTTAAATCAACCGAGCTGTGCATTATTTCTATAGTAATTTAATGACCGTACACCACCACCAGGTGGATGTTATTTGATGGACTACAAATTTGGCGTAACGCCGGAAGAGGAAACGCGTGTTACACCCTAAATATTCCCATATGTTGGTCACTTGTCTACTGAAGGAAAAAAATGCGTTTTGTCTTTTGATAATTGGACGATTTTTAAAAAAATGATATGCAGGGATATTGGTGCTAAGTTAGCATAAATGTCGGACACCGGAGGGGAGTGGCAGGTGGCTCGGCGACGAAAAGGTGCGTCGAGGAGCTCAAAGTCTCTTCAGGTGTCTGCAGCATGCGGCCAGGAGTCGCTGGACGTCGGGAAAACCGTTAAACGCATCAGAGACACCATGTATGAAATTCAAGTATAGCTCAGCAGCAACACCTCGGACGTCTCATCTTCACCACAGTCCCATAACTCTGCCTTTATTTTACCTCTGCAGGTCTGAACTAAGATGCGAAGAGTTTTGGCACGATTGGAAGGGTAGGTTTTGCTTTGAAAGTTGGGGTTACCACCAAGCATCTGGCTTGCAGCTGTGTGTGTTATTGCGTTTCTGCCTTTAGAGCAGCTCTTGGTGGCGGCATCAGCATCTCTTTCCAAATCTCCAGCGGACAAGGACGCTGAGGACCAGCCGGAGCGGATCCCCAGGACATGCCAGCAGCTGGAGTGTGTGTGTTATGGCCTCGGTCCGTTTGCCTCCTGTGTCTCAGCCCGCTACCAGCTTGCCATGTTGCTTCTTCTACTGGAAGCAGGACAGGTCAGGGGAGGCTTCATCATCGGTTAGATGACAAACACTCACACTAGACCCTGCTTGTTATACACATTCTGTCTCTCCCTGTTAATGTCTTCAGATTCCTCTAAAGGACTGCTCAGTCTATGATCCAGTCTTCTCTTCTGGAGAGAGAGATGTTTTGAGAGACCTGGGTCTGACTGTACTCTCAGAAAATGAGGTCAGTTGTTGCTCCCTTGTGTCCTGGTAATTAAGTGAAACACTGTTAATAGACATATACTAAAGAGAACTGTGTCATATAGTACATAAAACTTTACAGTTCTTCCAAATGTCAACTATATTATTTATTATCCATTTTATATTGAAAATGGGGACTACAAAATTGTTTAGGGGAGTAGACTGTGCAAACAGTGTGTGATCCTCTGTGTCTGTGTTGTTCAGGAGGGGAAACGTTTGGTAGAAAAACCCACATTTTTTTACCTGATGCATTGTGGGAAAGCCCTCTACAACAACCTTCTGTGGAAGAACTGGAGTGCACGGGGTCTCCCTCTGATGATAATCATCGGAAACAGCTTCAGTGGGATGAGGGATAGGTTTGTACGAGACGACACGTAGACGATGGAGTAAACGTTTAAGCAAAAGCAGTGGAGATGAAGTTGACATCTGTCTGTTTCCCCAACAGAACGATCGAGAAAGAGTTTACGCGAGACTACAGCTACATCAGTAAGGCTGTGGATTTTAGTGTGGAGAGAAAGCTTGCATGCCCATCTCATCTGATAGACGTCTTCAATGACACAGCAGTCATCACATTTCCTTCCAACAGCCTTAATGGACTCCCACAGTCTACCTGGGCAGAGTCACCTGAACCACAGTACCCACACAGCCCTGATTTGGAGATTATACTGAAGGAAACTCAGAGCTGAGGCAGGAGATGGATATAGGACATTTGTTATTGACTGTTGTCATTCATATGACAAGTTGTTTTTTTTGGTTTTTTTTAAATGGACCTGTTGTACTTTTACTTAATTATATATGGTGACAATGATGGGTTTTCATATTAAACATCAACCAAGTTTCAGAGTTTTCCAGTGAGCTAGAACCTCAGGCATCAGACTGCCCTAAACTTAGACCATCAAAGAACCTTAATTTGGTCAGTTCCAGATGTATGGGACAGAAGCCCCACCCACTTACTGTTCAAACCCTCTGTTTGTCAGCAGAAGCCAATCAAAAGAAAGCTGGCATAAAATGGAGGAGAGCTAAAACAGCTTCTTTACAGTGACAAATTGAGGGGCTGGGCATGAAGGTATGGAAGCCCGTTTCCGCCACAAAAAAAAAAAAAAAAGATCCATAACTCAAAATTTCGAGTTATTCTCTCGAAATTTTGAGTTATTTTCTCGAAATTTCGACATATTAACTCAAAATTTTGAGAAAAGCAACTCGAAATTTCGAGTTAGCGCTGCCAATCAGTAATCTACGTGAATGACGTCATTTCCATGTTATCCGGAAGCTGAAGCCCTCAGCTACAAATGCTACAGCTAAGCTACCGGTATTACATCCAGTCGTGAATGCACAGATTGCTGAGTGTTTTAAGCCTGGCTTCACAAATGATGAAATCCCTGTGTTATTAGCTGAATCACATGGTGTTACTATCAGCAAACATACTTTAATTTGTTGGGATCCGTTTTTGAGTGCGCGGTCCTGCGCCATATGCTTCCGGGTAACAAGAAAGCGACCTCATTCACGTATATTTTTGATTGGCAGAGCTAACTCGAAACTTCGAGATAATAACTCGAAACTTCGAGAGAATAACTCGAAATTTTGAGTTATGGATCCTTTTTTTTTTAGTGGCGGAAACGGGCTTCCATACATATGAAGGCCCACTATAAAACAAGGATTATTTTGAGCTGTGGACTATGCAATCTATTCAAGAAGAGCACAAGAATTAAAAATTGTTGGAACAAATCCTGCTCATGTCTGACTTTATTCAGCCGTAACAAATTCTTTAATAGAACTGTAACATTTTGTGTGTCTGGTCCTGAATTAGCCACGATACAACCAAAGTATGCAAAAGAGCATATCTGAACACACAATGTTGAAGCAGGTGAGATTCAGCAGCAGAAGACCACACCGGCTGTCACTCTTGTCAGCTAAGAACAGGAAACTGAGGCAATGATTTGCATGGATCCGTTCTGCCTTATATCTATAATTCAGGCTCGTAGTGTTGTTTGGGAGATTTTCTTGACACTTTGGCTCTTTAGTGCAAACTAGGCATTATTTAAACACCACAGTGTGCCCATCTTCTGATGGCTGCTTCGAGCAAAATAACATGTCATAAAGCGCAAATCATAAACAGATTTCCACACCCCACCAAGCAAACACACATTAGCACGTTACAAAAATTCAACTTTTATCAACTCCACAGATTTTATTTATAATCACATTAATAGAAATTCTCATAGGGTTGAACAGTCACATTGGTAATTTAAGTATATAAAGACAATAAGTTGTATTTCTTATGTTTGGCCCAATCAGATTCAGTTTTATATAGAGTAGTAAGATTTTATAAAAGCTAACCCTTTTTATTTTACAGTCTAACTTGCAGTGCTTCAGCTCACATGTGTACAAATAGAACTTTAAATTTGGTTGGTTCGTTGGAACAGATGCATCCTGAGTTACAGATGAGTTTAGAGTTTTAAAATTCACATGATATAAAGTCATGTCATGTAAGTGCATTAAGAAACAAACCTGAAGGCACTCTTTTTAAATACACCAAGGTAAAAATTTTATTATTGAAAAAACAAAAAACAAACAAGGTTAAACCCTCTCCGAGTCAGTACTAAGGTAAAATCTTCAGGATAAAGTAATAGTCATTCTGTCCTTCTTGTTCATTGGATCAAATTTCATCAGGAAATACTGGAAGAGTTTTTTTTTTTTTTTAATCTTACAGCAGTGACTTTGGAAAACTATTACAACTGTTTGTTGGCTTCGTGATCATTCTTCAGCTGGTCCATTGGCAGTGCTGCCATCTCCTTCTCTATTTACGGCTGTAGCTTTGCCTCTGGACTTTGAAACAACATCTGCCCAGCTCACGTCACTTCTCAGGGCCGATGGGCTTGCAGGGACGTCCATCCTTCCATTTATTTCGCCTGAGCTCAACTCCATCTCGTCATTTACCGTTTTGACCTCATCAGAGGCCGCTTTGTCACCTTCTGCACTGGTTTTCTCCTTTTGCTGGTTTTGCTCAGTCACATGACAATTAGCTGAAACTTTCCCAGTGCTCTCCAGAGATCCTTCTACTTGTTGGTCCTGTTGGCACTTGCTTGCATCCTCTGCTGGGTTTCCCCCACCCTCTGGTTCCTTCCCACATCCCTTTTCTTGGTCTGAATGTTTCCCTCCTCCAGTCACAGCCACTGAGGCGACATTAGGTAGTTTTAGTCCCAGCTCTTTCACCACTGCAGCCTTTAGCTCAAGATGTTTCTGCTTATACTCCTGGAACCTATTACTGTGAAAACAGTCGTGTCATAAGTGGGTTTATACATAAGAAATGCCAATACTGAAATAAGCCACATACAATCCAACTAGAATTTAAAACACCATTTCTAAAGTCCATTTTTGGGTCCAGGCTTGAGACGTGCATTGTCATATTGCTGTAACACTGGGTATGCCATCCCACTATGAATATTTACCTCTGTGTAATATTCCTGATCCCCGTAACTAGAACCATCTGCTCCAGAATAATGTCGGGTGTTGGACTGAGACACTGCGGGAAATGGAGAACAATGGGGTTTAGCATGCTTTACTTTTTCCTTTGAAAGAGAGTTGCATATGCTTTCAGGAACCTACCTCCACAGTTGCTTCTGTGCACTCAGCTCCTGCCTGTCTGAGAGTGCGTTCAACTTTTACCGCTTGCTTGGTTATGGTGGACAGGAAGTCTTTGCTGCAGCGTGTTTGTGGGTGATCTTCTCCAAACTAAAGAGGGGGGCAGGAAAAAAAAAAAGAAAAAATTTAAGTCTATGCAAATACAGTCAGTCACCCACTTTACTTCCTCTCTCAAACTTTTACTGACCAGAGAGGTAAAGGCAGTCAAGGCCTCTTTCTCATGTGTCATAGCATTTCTGTAGTCACCCTTAGTGCACATCCACTGGGCCAACAAGTGCTGACTGCACAGACAAGAATCAGGGAGAAAAGTGGTCATGTTTTGGGGAGAGACAATAGACATCTCACTGACTTTTTATTCAAAATATTATCAAGAGTATAAATCACATCTTACTTTAGAGCAGTCTGTAGACATGTGGGGCCAAAGAAGGAAGTGTTAAGTCTCACAGCATTCTTTAGGAACTGGCCTGTCTGATCTTCTGCTAGCACCAGCCCAAGGCAGTTCTACAAGAAGAAAATGTTAGCACTTTCATATAGTCATGTCACTTTTCATTATATTGTCAAAAGCTTTTCTTCTGAGCATTCCAGACTCAAGTCCATCAAACCTACATCCAGTGTTGCGGTGTATGGATGGTCTTCTCCGTGCACTGTAAGCATTAACAGACGAGCTCTGAGGAAACACTTCTGTGCCAGGGTGGTCTCCCCTCCAGCATACACATACACACCTAAGAGGGCCTACATACAAAAACAATGGCAACTGTGACTTTGCGATGACTGGATAAAGTACATTCTCTAATATACAAATGTGTAGCTGTACTCACGTATTGCTGAATCGTGTTTGGATGATCAAAGCCGAGCACCCTCTCACTGATGACAACTGCCTTCAGCTGGACACTGCGGGCCTTAAGGAGAAAGAAAGTCAGATGAGAAATAGATAGTTTCATCTATATTAAAAGGAACAGTTTAGGGAGGGAGCAGTGCATACACGTCTGCATCAATCAACCAAGAGAGTAATGCAATGCAGATGAAACAAACAAAAATACAGGATCACCTTCACCTTACACATACAGCAGCTGCTCAGTCATAGAAACCCGTGTCATGAAACTCCTGATGCAGTTTGTGCAGATGTTAATGTTTTATAGAGACCGATTGGTGAGTCAGAGCCTTTGTGATCCTGCTCTAACTTAACTAAATGCTTCCACTTTGCAATAATGCCACTTACAGTTTATGGTGGAATATTTAGGAGGGAAGAAATTTCACAGACTGACTTGTGCAGCAGTGGCTTCCCACTACAGAACCATGCTCAAATTCAGGAAGCTCTTTAGAATGAGCCAATCTTTCACTGACGTTTGTTAAGGCAGACAGCCTTGGTTTACACACCTGAATTCAAAGATTTAAAATGTGTGGCCCAATAATTTGTACATCTGCTATAACTAATGCTGCAGTGTTCTCTCAAACGTGGCATAAATTGTTTTTCAAAGATCCAGTAAAGCCGTCCTATTATTTCCACCTCTATTATGTGTTAATGTTTGTGGCTAACAGAAACCGTTGATCAGTCAGCCTACCTCAGCAGTTTTCCCCTGGAGGTACGCCACCTTGGCCAGCAAGGTGTGGCAATAACCAGCCTCAGGGTGCAGATCGTCACACGCTCTACCATACAGGTAAACCGCTTCTTTTAACTGCTCATGGGCCTGATCCAGCAGACCTGCAATCATAACACACAGCTTATTTTTCAGTAAATTCACACTGCGGGGAAGAAAATAGAGAATAGTCTGCAGCTGTTGGACTTACCCTTCTGAATGGAGAGCTGTGCAGCTTGATATACTTTAGAGGCATCCACAGTTGGCATGTGAATGTGCTTGACAACAGGGATGATGTTGATGATGTCCTCTGGACCAATAGGAGCTTTGTTTTGGTTGTCAAAAGAGTAGTCTCTCAGTCTCAACTAGTGTGGATACAGGATTAAAAAAAAAAAAAAAAGTGCCTTTCCCTTTTAATATACAGGATTTTTAAAAGCTAATTTTGCAACTTAAATGTACATATTAATATCCATATCCTCTCCTTGGACTGACAAATTTAAAACTGCATTCATATTTCCAGATGTCTGTTACCTGTACACCAGTCTTTAAACAGAACTCTCTCAGCAAGGAGAGCTTCTGCAGGCCATAGTGCTCCACCAGGTAGTTTGGCCCAGAGCTGTTCCACAAAAAACACAGGTTGTTCTCAAATTGATTCTCTACTATTAGATAATAAATGCATGTGGAGAACAAAGGCCATGCCCTCACCCCAGGCTATCAAAGACGTAGGTTTCAGCAGCATCCTGGCAGACCAGGTTCCACAGCTCGGCTCCCGTGAGTGTGCTCCAGGGTGTGCTTTCAGAGGCCCCGGCCCCTCGGCCACGCCGTCTTGACTTCTTCTTAGTATCCTCTCCTACAGAGGTGGGCGGGAAGTGGGGAACCAACAGGCAGCTAAGGAAGTGACTGACGGCTGCGGAGAGACTCGACACATCCACGCCCTACAGAGACATGAATGGAGGCTTTAGTTCATTCCTTGGAAACCACACCTGCTGCCTTTTTAAAACCCAAGGTGTGAAAACATGGGTGATTAATTGGAGTTCTCATCAAGGAACATTTAAAAAAATAAAAAATAAAAAAAATAAGTACCTGGAGGAAACTGTTGAACACCCTTCTTGTTGAACGAATAAAAATTTCAGCTACGGCCGTTCTCTGGTGAAAACAGGAAGGAGCATGTAAGAAAGCAGCATCACCATAAAGACCGAATTAGGCTTTGTTTTTAAAGTTAAACGAACCATTATATGCCTCAGGTGCTCCTTGTGTTCTGACTGGGCAATAACCTTGACCACATGGCCCAGGTACCGGAGGTTGATGCCTCTCTGATGTAGAGCATTTTTTAGAGTAGCTCCGTCCATTGGAGCCTCACTGTTGTGCAAACAACCCTCCAACTGCAGACACAAACAGGCATCTAGTGAACAGGTTTGTTTTCAAAAGACACCATTTGGAGCACATTAACTCTGGTTGGACTTACAAAAGCTGGTATCTGGTGTGTGATGATGAAAGCTGCCGCTTCCCTCAGTAACCGTTCCTGCAGCTTTGTTGATGTGCTTTCCCCCGGAGGAAATGCTACCCCTAAAATTTGTACAAGCAGCGTGTCATGATGAGTTCTAATAAGAGCTCTGCTATAGCATACTTGTGTAGTTAGTCTGCATACCTGGAGAAAATACATTTGGATTAAAGCGCATCTCAAAGAGGATGTCACTAACTGAGCCCACGTCTTTACACGCAGCTCGGACGGCAGCAGTGGCTCGAGAGTCACCTGCGAAAAAGAAATAAATGACAACTTGACTTAAAATGTGCTGAAGTACAGCCATGATTTCAGTGTCCATTCAGTAAGAACTACTAACACTTCTTACCAGATGTGGCACATTCTTCAAATCCTCCATTTTCATCCAACAACTCTCTGACACGCTGAGTGAACTGGCAATGTCTTAAAAACAAAAGAGAAACTTAAACTTCGTGAAAACTTAAAAGTTTAAAATAAATCTTCTGATTTACTACTCACTTGTGTTGACTGAAAGCCTGCATCAGTTCTGGTCTCAGTCTGCAGAGGCCATGAGGAAAACTCCTTGGAAGGTCAGTATTTGCATGATAATCCTCTGGCCAACCTTCTTTTATACAGTCATTCTTATTCTCATTACTCTCTTCTTCTCCAGTCACCGTGCAGCTTTCAGTCTGTGCCTCTGGACAGAAGTTGGCATCAGCTGGGAAACTTCTAAAAACATCTAATAAGTAGAACCTCCCATCAGCTCCCAACAGTCCCTGCGCATCCACCGAGGTGAACAGGGGCACCTGGTGACCATTGGGTGCTAGGACAACGTGTCTCTGCAGCGAAAGGGACTTGGCTGCATGAGCCAACAGTTCTAGTAGCTGTCTACGATGGGGAGACTCTTGTGGTCCTGCATTTACACCATACAGCAAACCTCTGAAGGTCGAGTGAGACAGGTAGCATTAAAATCTGTGAAAATTTAATACCACTAAACATTCTTAAACAGCTTCAGGGAGTGTACCTTGAAGCAGGAGCAGTTCCCTGGTCCTGCTCAGAGCCCTCCAAGCCAGGGGCCAGACCCTGGGCAGACAGGCGAACCCCTCTGTAGTCAACAATGGCTGTGGGTATAGTGTGCAGCCCCTGCAGACCCTCCAAGTCACTGTAAGCCTGCACACCGTTAAGCTCCAGCCTCTGAGCAGCCCTGCAAATACAAGGAGGAGGATAAAAATAATCAGTGCCAATATAAAACCACAACTACAATGCAAGAGTCATTTTATCATACACAACATGGGATGGATCATATACGTACATCCCATAAGCAGCAAAGGGCATCAGGTCGTCTTGTCATTTTTAGGGAGTTTGCACTTACCTGCGACCCCTTTCGCCACCAAACACTGCACTTGCTGTCCCCTGGCTCATGAAAAGGCCACCCCACAGGAAAGCTGGGTCCCCTGGGTTTCCATTAACTGGCTCAACAAAACCGTCTACCACAGTCTCGGCCCCTTGCATAACAGTACTCACAAATGCACTGTTCACCTGAGCAAAAAGGAACGAATGAATGAAGAGTATATGAACCCCCCCCCCAAAAAAAAAAAACTAAACCCGACAAATACAATCCATTACATCAAGCTAAATGAGAGCTTCTATATTTACCTGAAGTACTGCTTTGTCTCTCTGCAGCCTCTCCTCCAGACTTCCTTGAGGAAGATCTCTGGCTGCTTGTAGCTCCTCGTTCCAGTCTGGAGGCTGCGTATAAACAAAGGCATGCGTAATTAGGATCACTGCCAACAGCAAACTGCTGCCAGCAACCATCAGAAAACAACTGTCTTCTGCTATAAACAACCTGTGTTTCTGCCTGATCATCTACTCCCAGTCTGGTGAAGGTGTTTTTGTGAGTGCGTGTAGCGCATGGAGGACCAAGCCAACTGAGCGTATGGTAGGGTGTAGTGATCACCTCTACTGGCGGTTGCAGGGGCCTAAAAAGAGGAAAAAGCTGCTTTACTCCAAATACGATTCAGTTGGTTATTTTCAAAGCATTACTGAACATTTCTTTTGCCAATCGAAAGGCTGGAAGGGATGCATATTCAGTGCTGCAGTACTCACTTTATAAAGAACAATGTCGTTACCTGTTTTTGAGTGTGGTAAAAGTTTGTTTGACAGCAGGACTAATATGACAAAGTAAGTCGGTTAAACAGTGACAAACTGGAGAAGACTGTGCAGGACGAGGATCAAACACATCCTCTGTGGACCTGCAAAAGATGTCAGAGAGAGAATATGATTAAACCAACTTTGATGCAGTCCTTTCCAGTTTCTTTCTTTGTGTGCATTGGCCCAGAAAGTATGCAAGTAGGTACATATCCAATTCTGAAAGAGTCGGGACCAAAGAAAAAAGTGATGCTAGAATGAAATAGCTGGAGGAACATTTTGCAGCCAGTTAGGTTAGCTACAGGTCAGCAACATGATTGGGTATAAAGAGAGTGTAAATAAAGTTGGCTCGAGTTTCACTAGTGTGGGGAAAAACAAAAAACCTTCATCTACAAACTGGAAAGTTTCAGAATAATGTTCCTCAACATAAAAATTGTGAAGACTTTGAATATCTCATGATCTACTCATCAAAAGAGACTTATAGCATCGGCTACAACAACATGCCTTCATAGTTACAGAGTTCAGGTGCTGCAGTCGAGCTCTTTCACCAACTGAAAACTTGAAAGATTTGGAGTGTCATGAAATTAAAATATACAAAGGTGACCCAGGACTGTTGAGCAGCTAGAATGGGACAACACTCCTCTCACAAATGTCCAGCAGCTGGCCTCCTCAGTTTCCAGAGTTTAGAGGATGCTACAGAGTGGGAAACATGGCGCTGACACACATTTTGAGTCCTGTTGCTGCCACCCAACTCTCTTAAAACAAAAGAGGTACATTTTCTCAGATTCTTCCTAAATGCAGGCCAAGGTACCATATTCCAGTCCTCTTCTTATAATGTGTCCACACAATTTTGCTTGCTTGTCATTCTTACATAGTGAGCTTTTGTCTTCTCTTAAAACTTCAACAATCATTCTGTGTGCGATATTCTCGTCATCTGCATACCTCAGGTTATTAATAAAGGTACCCACTAACCACATTGCCATCAATCTTATGATGATGCACTCACAGTACAGAGAAAATTAGGTCAGGTGACAGCAGACCCTTGCTGTAAACCTTCAGATTTTGATAAATTCTCCAATGTCATTGAACTTTGTTCCCAGTAGAGGTTCTTTATAACTATCAAGTCTTTCCTGTCAGTGTTCAGAACTAATAATAACCAATGAAATATTCATCACTGCTTGTGTCAAAGGCCACAATAAACCAAAGTACAACACGAGTATAAGGATTGTGGGTTGTGTATTATTAGCCTGCTGTTGCTTTTCCTCACCGCCACAGAAAGCAGTTTAATTAAATAAAATGAATTTCTTTACCTATTTAGAAAAAAACCTTTTGGACAGGATGTGATGTCACAGCGTCGCCCCTCCATTGTAACTGCAGTGATGTACAGGAAGTCCCCCTGCAACTTCCTGTGTCCTGGAGGAGGGTTCCAGCAGCTGAGAGACAGGTCTTTCAGGTAACTGGGGGCCTGATGAGGATAAAGTGATGCAGAGTTAGTGAGTGTGTTTAGGTGAAACAAATAAAAAGATTCCATTTATTTGTGTACCTCTGGTTGGGAGCTATGTGGGAGAAGGGCCATGAGCGGTCTTTCCGAGGAACCGGGGAGGAGGTAGTCAGGCGGCGCTCCATCCTGGCTGGTTGATTCAGTTTTTGTGTGGCTTAGAGAGCGCTTAAGGCCCTTTCCATTTTGTAAGCTAGCTTCTACATTTGGGGGGAGATTCGACTGAGTTAGAGTCCATTTTTGGTGTACGTGTTACAATTTGTCTAAATGCACAGGGTGTGTGTTTACCTGGTATTTGTGTATGTGTCAGTGCCTCCAGTATGCTAGGTGAGCGTCCTTCTCTCAGTGCATCCTGAGGTCCAGATGCTCTCAGCAGCTCAAGCACACGAGCCAGATGCACTCTGGCTGAGCGGAAAGTGTAAGGCTCTGAAAAGACGTGCGCTGGTTAACAGAAAATTTAGATCGACCAATTAAAAAACTCTGAGCAATACGACAAAGATCTGATAACCACCTGAAAGTGGTCAGCCCTGTTTTCAAAGAACAAGCCGTACAGAGTTCGACAAAGAAGATGCATAAGGAATGTGCTCGAGGGTACATTGTTTCAGCAGCTAGAGGGTGAGAGTGAAATACTTGAGTTTGCACTTATGGTTCCAAAGACTACAACTAAATCTCTGCATCTATAAACCTTTGTGTGATGACTCAGAAAAAGTGAGTCAGGTGTTTACACTGAGCCAAGATAAACTTAGGTGTCTGTGGATGAGAAAGGGTGAGAGTGTGGTGAAAATATGGATAGGATTATTGTTAAAATTAACAAGCTATGAACATAATTATGCTCTGGAATGCTCTCCCTCCAACCTCGAGGTCTGCTAAGAACTCAAAAAAAAAAAAAAAAAAAAAGTGCTGTAGAATTAAAATGTTACTAATGTGTAAATGGGTTTAATTACCAAAAGAATAAAACAGGCAGTAATTGAC
>NW_005187407.1:5188008-5221902 GCF_000239375.1 Pundamilia nyererei | reverse complement strand
AATTAAAATGTTACTAATGTGTAAATGGGTTTAATTACCAAAAGAATAAAACAGGCAGTAATTGACTTAATTCTTACATATTGGTGAATTTCTTATTGAGTGGTAGCCAAAGACAGCTTATTAAAAACAGAAACATGATACCTTCCACAAGGCGAAGGATGGCACCTGCTTTAAGACCCTTGACGTTTTGCAGTTGAGCAAGGGGATCCAGAGTTGCCCCGGCCAGTGTGAGTGAAACGTTGGAGCGCGGGAACACCTCATTCCTCGAAAGCAGAGTCATTACTGCATCTTGAACAAGCCAAAAGCCATGGACCTACAGAGATGAATTTTTAAACACACACACACCAGTTAAATCCAATAAATTGTAAGGCAAAGACCCTACAAGAATAGCCATCACCGCTTTTAAAAAGACAAACAAAACAAGGAAAATAGGAACAGACAGTGAGTCAGTACCTGCAGCTCAAAGGGCTCTACTCCTGCTCCCTGGATCTTTACAGAAAACGATGTGACGTCATCTAGGCGAATACCGACAGCATCACTTCCAACAGTCACGCTGTTTGCATCTGTTTGAAGGAGAAATCAGAGGAACAGATTCAACAGGATAAACAAAGAGTTCTGCAAAAGGAGCAGAACATGTCAGTTTCCAGAACAGCTGAGATTCTGTTGACATGCCCATAAAACAGAGTGAAACACCTGCTAATCATCATATCTGATTGCAAACATTTTGAAGGACAGCAAAAAGTAGCATCAAGTTTGGGTGATTTACACATCTGTGAAGGCACCATTTATGTTGAAGTATTTTATTCCCTTTTTCAGGGAAGGCCTTGCTTCCTTCAGCGAGACAAACAATATTTCTGCACCCATTTGAGCAGCATGTCAGAAAAAGCCTGCAGTCTGAACCTGCCACCCACTGAAACATCTGGCACATGATTAAAAGAAAAATATGACAAAGGCGGCCCTGAACTGTTGAGCAGCAAGAATGAGAAAAAAAAAAAAAAAAAAAAAAAAAAAAAAACACACACCCTTTCAGCAGCAGATGGTCCCCTCAGTTCCCAAACACTTGCAGGGCTGTTAAGAAGAAGCGGACACATGCAGCACGGTGGGAAAGGAGCCCGACTTTTATGAAATTGTTTGCTCGAAGTATATACTAAAAAGAAAAGATTACAGCTTCTCAGCTGTAACATTTGACACGTTCTTGCTGTACTACTTGCAAATCATTGCCTTCCTTTTGCATTTTACCTACCGTGATGAGGCAGGGACTCCATCTGGGCAACATTCACAATACTCTTGCTTAGTTGCCACTTTTAAAACAGAGTCAAACAACAAAGGAATAGTAATAATTATTTATCACGTTCTTCCCACTAATTTCCTCTAAAATGAGTATGAGCTAGGATGGAAAGTTTGGTATGTAACAGAGTGCCTGAAGGAGAGTGTGAATTTATACAAGTAATAGGGGAAGGGGGGGGGGAGAGAGAGAAAGAAACATGGGGAGTGTCTAGCTTTTTACACACACTTGCAGGGAGAACAGGACTTGGCGTGTTCCACTAATGGAAGTATGGCTAAACCTGTTGCATTTGCATACCGGCCTACATGCCATCTCAGAGTGAAAGGACAGCCAACACCCAACGCTGCTATGTAGATAAAAGCAGCAAACTGTGACACAAAACTAAAACCTAGGTGATGGATCAGGCTTGCTTGCAATGATGCATTCACACAATGGCTACTAAAACATAACATGCACATTGCAGAGGCCAATAATAACTTTGAGCTTATCTCTGGCTACTGTCATTCATTCACTCTGCAGCACAGCCACAACTCTTGCTGTCAATCTGGGACTACTTTGCAACTGGAAAGCACCCAAAATAATAGCAGTTTGTGATTGGTCGTCAGAATGTCCCTCCTCTCCTCCGCTTCTCTTTTGGAGCTCGTACAGAGTCTATGTTGGCATTGATTCCTTAAGTTGGCTTGCACTATAATCGAGCTAGGAAGCAAAGAAATGTATATGCTACAGCGCGTTCATGGTAACCATGCAAAACGGTAATTGTCAGAGCATTCCTCTGTACTTTGAAATTACCTAAACTGTCAATCACAGTTCAAAGATTAATGACATTTTTTTAAAGAAAAACGCCCTCGGGGCAATTTAATTGGTGACAGGCTAGCGCATATTCTACCTTAACTCAATCAGCATGTTATGTATGAGGGGAGTGGCAACACGTTAGGAGGTCCTCACAAGAGTGTGGCAACTGTTTTGGACAAAAATCAAGAAAGTGTGTAGAGTTTCACTTCTTAAAAAAGGTTGTAAGGGGATATTGTACACATCTGTGTACATATTCCTATTGATTTTAGCTGCATCACAGCACGTGTGTGGCACTCAAATGCGCAAAATACACAGCAGGAGATGCTTCAAGTGGTCAGGAAGTTGGTAAAAGCACCGGCCATGTTCAGAGCAGCAGTACAGTGCTGGAATGTCTCACCCTCCACATATTCTCCTGCTACAGGAGACACCCCTCGCACAAGCACAAAAAGGAAGAAAGTGCCAAAGAGGAGCGCACACGTAAAACACATCCCACAGACTAGTTCTTACCAGCCTTGGCTTGATTTCTTCCTCCTCCTCTCCTCACTTTGTCCTTCATGGCTGCCTGCTGAAGTTTTTCCTGGAGCTGTCTTCTTGTGTTTTACTTCTTCTGTGGTGGAAGCTGCTACCACGCAGTCTTGTTTAAAAACTCACGGAAAAAAAGACCGAGCGAAGACAAGTGGAAACGCACAGTCCTACTGACTGAAGGTAAAATGCCTGCTCAGGACTGCAACTCCTGCCCTGTCTACAAAGCAAACTTAGCTTATCTGCTCTCCCTGTGTAAAAAGCCACACCCTCCTCTTATTGCTCCACACAGGCTCATTACTCCGACTGTCTCACACGCTTGTTGGACTGGGTGTGTCTTTGTTCACTCCTCCCTCCAGAAGCCCTGGAGTAGAAGTGTGAATTAAAGACTGCTTTGACACCAGTCCAACAAAAACGGCTTTTGAATCTAAGTGTTTTATATTGCATTATGTGGAAGCTCGCTCAGCGCATTGGTCCACACATGTCCAGATGTTAACAAAAGGGAATGATGAGGCAGTGTTCTGTAATCTAACGCCAAGTGAGTGCTGCTGGGTGCAGCTTCTGGGCTTCTTCATTTGTGACAAGTTTACTCAGAGTCTGCAGAAAATACAACCGTGAGAAAGCTACGCTTCCACAAATGGGTGCGCCCGTGTGTGACTTGGTTACTCATCTCTTTTGAAAAGTGTACACCTACTACAGTCACATTTTACGCATACCTGTGCAGATTTCAGTCCAAACACGCATTAAGACTTCTGGGTTCGGCTGCTACAATCTCATAAAACTATGTTTTAGTCATCTACAGTGTGCTCGGTGGTGGAGTTATAAAACATCTCTCAGCTGAAAGTCAGGGAAGTTAAGCATGCATCTGGACAAAAGTCAGCTGCTTGTCACTTCTGCCATATTTGTCATATTATAAGATATCCCCACAGGATCGAAATATCCCAGGTTATGGTGGATGATGGCTTTTTGACACTCGTCACGTTTACGTTTTTGTATATAACTGGATGAATGCACAAGTGTCAGAGTAGGGTACACCTCGTTTTCAGCACAGTGAAACACCCCGTACCACGTTAGGGAAGTAAACGTAACGTTACCTTCAGGAGCCCCTTGTAGATTTCACTTTGATTACGAAAATGCAGCTCTTTAGTTCATGTTTTGTGATACTATTCCTTGGGTTTTAATGTAACTGCTCTTATAATAACCTATAAGAAATATATAAAAATACTTTAATGATAACGATGCGTTTGTTTTATTTTATGAAGACTAATACTAACACTAGACGCTATGGTTAAGCACTTCGCCTTCTAATGATCACACTTTGTAGTACAGGCATCGGAGAAACATCCAAATTGATGTAGTTATCCCGAGTCTGTGGTTTTGACCTACATTGTAGTCAGTCGTGAATGCTCACTCAGTAATGTTCATATTTCCGAGGTCACTGCAATCTAGCATCGTTTCAGGAGGCTGTCCTCGGCTAACCGAGCTAGCCACGACAAGATAGAATAAACAAACAATTTAAATCCTCTGCATTAGGTCTTTGTGAAGTTGTCGGTGAGTTTAACTTAACAGCTGTCTGTTACTAATGCTGTGATGTCTAATAACACTGTTTGGAAACAAAAAGAACTGTAATAATAGCGTCCCGTCCAGCCATTGTAACTCAGTTAGCATAAACCTCAACCAGCGCTACAACTCTTGGCCTCGGCGATTGTGTTTTTGCATCCTTTAAAATACAAGGCTTACAACGTGGCAGTTAACCATGAACATTGTTTTAGTTAAGATAATGTACAGCGTTTCCGTGCCACGTACATTATCACAACTTATGATACAGCCGTTGTGTGAGTGAACTTTTAGCTTTTTGTATTTCCATTCTGTTCACCGTTGCTGACCAGCAGCTAAGGAGACAGCTGTCAGTTTATCCTTGGAGCTTAGCTGGCTCTTCTTTTCTCACCACCTGTTATTCTCTCTGTGCCACAATCTGCTGCAACACTTTCACTCGTTTTGTATTTTTTGTTTTTACACGTTGTAACAGGTTATGTATGGGATGCCACTGACTGTCTGTGTCATCCATGCAGAACTCTGTTGTTACATGTCCTGTGACTGTGTGGCCTCCTGCCCGCTTCATGTAAGAGTTGATCATCGAGCTCATGTCAGTCAGTGAAGGTGAAGAGGGGGGTCTCTTTCGGGCTGCCCCAAGCGATAACTCCCAAGACCTGCTCGACAACCCCACTAAGACAGTGGCCACGGGGAGCACACCTGAGGATCAGGTGAGGGTACATGCATAACCATGGGGGGGATAAATGTTGCTGGATGCAGCAACACTAACCCTAATATGAATTTAGTCCTAACCTGTTTCACCAGACATAAAAAAGTGACAGAAGGGACTATACATAAAATGAAATGTAGCATCTTGATGCATGCTCAATCATCCAGGTAAGTAAATCTCCAAAAGTTGATTCTGTTTAATTTGAAAAAAAGTTATATGCTTGAAACCTCTAATATGAAAAGAATATCCAATTTTAAATTTATTCACCTCCTAAACTTGCGGAATCAACTTTTGGAGACATAAATGACATATTAGCAAAAAACAAAAACCCAAAGGCATGAAGGATAGGCTTGAGCAGTCAGATTTGGAGATTTTTATGCTTGATCTTCTTTCTGATGCAACCCCCAATGGATATCTGTCTCCCCTCAGAAAGAACCCAGGGATCTTTCCCTTGTTAGCCAATTGTGTAAACCACTACTCCGTAGAGCCACTTAATAAAGGACAGCAGGATAATGGGAGTAATTTTTAAACTTCATATCCCAGAAGGTGATTATGTTTATCTGGATGCAGTGTTTTCAGTGGGGGTGACTTCTTTGCCTTTCTTGGACTTCCTTATTAAGCATGCATAAAAGCCATATTCATCTAAATTAAGATTTTGGGTTTCCAGCCTGTCACCGGCCAGTCTCTGACTGAGGCTTTAACTTCACCAATCTGCAGTTTGAGAGCCACTCTGGTAGTGTGTAGTAGTAATAGATGGACATTAAATAGTGTTTGTTTTTTGTGGTTTGACTCATTGTAAAGTTTTAAGTAAAGCAGGTAATGCAAAAGTGACAACAATCCTGGTGTGATCATCTGGGCTACTGTCAGAATATCTCTGCCTGTGACTTTGGAGTTTTATCATTTACATTCCTGATGGTTTGTTGCTTTTTCCCCCTGCATGACATGTCATTAAATATGTGGTACAGTTAGTTGTGTGCCTAACAAAGTCTCAGGGAGAAATTTTACTTGCAAGATAACAGCAAGATTTAATTCCTAGGGAAGGTGCTTCGGTCACATTCCACTTTATTCTCAGTCATTATAAATCTGTCCAGATGCTTAATGCAGACTGATTTGGCTGCTGTCAGTAATGTGGGCGGGTGTTGTGTCAGACACTGTTTGACACAATGAATTGCCAAAATTATTACTGGCAGCATTGTGTGTTAACACTGGATTTTCAGTGGAAGTAGATTGTTTACAAGCTATAGTTTTATCAGTTGTGGAAAGAAGAATAGACAAGAGGCAGCTTGTAAAGAAAAGCATAAAGTAGGGCTTTGTGCTTTTTACGAAGACAAGGCCTAATCCTGTCTTTCCTGACACCCCTTGTTCTGTCTCATGGTTTGGGCTTGCTTCATAGGATTTTACAGAAAGGCACAGCCTGGTTCGGACTTTTGAATTTACTGGTTCTAATAATTGCTGAGTTGAACAGTGCACTGTTCCAAAGACAGTAAGCACAGGAAGAAATACCGATGTCAGATTTTGATCATGTCGCCATAATTTTTCTTCAGGCTTCACCTGTGGTGGACGAAGCTTCTCCTTCTTCAGCGTCCTCTTTCGAGATGCTTGACATGGAGTCAGCTCATGCTCCTTACCAAGAAGTGCAGCCTCACTGGTTCTTCTGTCGACGTGCTGATGACAACACCTCCTGGCTTCCTTTCAGCAGAGAAGACTCTGACAAACTAGAGAATGCCTTCACCAACAGTAAGAATGTATTTTACTTGTACGTTATAAAAGATACTGTGTACTTAAATTATTACAAATGGATAGTCTGGGGTTATATCAGCAAGCATTTTTCTGGGCCTTTGTTGACAGTAGGGTGTGGTTGGAGGGTACGAACATGTGTTTGTCAGTTTGCTTAACTAAGGTCATAAAAATGGATTCTATACTGGGAACAAACAAACAAAATCCCATTTGAAAAGCTGGTTAAAAAAATTTTTTTTTTATTAAAACTTGTGATTTTCCTTTAAGGAAAATGCCAGGAAGTAAGACCTGATTTTATTGTATCCAGGAAAATCTGCATAATCCCTGTGTCATTATTACAAAAGTTGGAGTTTTCCTGGAACAACTGATGGAAAGATAAACTTTCAAAACAGTGTTGCTATCACTGGCTAAATGCCCAGTAGGCCATTTGACTGTTCTGTTAGGACATGCTCCCTGCTATTAACAATTTAACCAACCGAAGTTCAGTTTCAGGGTTGGTTTGGGTGTGTCTTAGTGTTCTTAACTCCCACTGACACACTAACGTTTTGAACATCCCCATCCAAAGGAAAACGAACGCAATAATAAAACAGCGGTATAAGAATGTCATTTTAAAAGTATGACTCTTTGAACAAATAACATACTCCTCAAGGGTTCAGAAAGATGTACTTATCAGTAGATAATTTTACAATATTTAAACACCAAAGAAAGAGTCTAAATCTACGTTTAGGGGGAAGCATGTAGTTTTATTATTATTATTAATATTGATCTTGTGTGTGACAACCGCAATGAAAATATGAATGGTGTTGTACAAAATGTTGTCAATAAAGGTTAAGTTGACAAATAAAAGGGTATGAGTGTCCATTAAACTAAAGGCGGACGGTGTTTCTAACAGCAGGTACATGATTAAATTATTTCAGAAGAATAAACTTATTGTTCACTTGGTGATGCTGATGAAGTCACTGATGAGTGACCAGTAATTGCTGCAAAGTAAAACGTGTGATTAAATTTAACTTGTAAAGTAACTTGTTTAGTCCTGTAAAAATAGCATACGCTGTAATTAAATCAAAGCACCAGAGTGCTTTCTTTATTTATATCTGCGTTTGTATGTTTTTACCTCGCAGTCAGCGACGAGGGCGAGGAGGATACGGTGGTAGCTGTGGAAGGGCAACGGTATGATGTACATGTCAAGGAAAGGAAGCGTCACGCTGTGTATTGGGAGCAAGCTCCCTCTGAGGTCCGCAGGTGCACCTGGTTTTACAAAGGAGATAAAGACACCAGATTCATGCCTTATCCTGAGGATTTCAGCAAGGATCTGGAGGTAGTCAGACACAAATAATGAGCTTTCACCAGCACTCCTTCCTTCTCTATAGCTGACTACTTTCTAACTTTATAGTCTTCTCAACTTTGGTCTTAAGTAACACTTTTAATATATAAATATTTTGCAGGAAGCCTATAGGAAATCAGTGACTTCAGATGAATGGAAGAAGAAATTGGATTTTCCCACTGGAGAGACTGTCATCTTACACAATCCGAAGGTAAAGCCTGCTGTTAAAATATCAAAGAGTGATTCTGTTCATGAGACTGGCACCCAAAGAACTATTTGCATACTTAAAATGTTTTTTATTTCACTGAATTAGAAACAAAATGAAAGCAAATTACATTTATTATATTAAAAAAAACAACCAGGAAACAGACCTTATTTAGATAATAAAATATTAGAGATTTTCTCTACTGTGAACCTGCTGGGTAAAATTTTAAAAAAGCCACCCATTGCCAAAAACAATCTTCTTATGACTAATGTGATGTGAGCTTGGAGAGCACTCACAAAATTATTTAATAGCACTCTCCCTCTTTTATCTTATAACAACACTGGCTGATAACCCAGAGCTGTTATTACAGGAAACTTATCAAATTTTACATTTTGGCAAAGAGCGGGTGCTGTTAATCTTTTTGAGAATGGAAGACTTAAAACATTTGATTCACTGACAGTTCAGTTTAATACATCAAATCTTATACAAATATTTAGAGATCAAACACTTTGAGTCTAAGCTCAGATGACTCAGAACTGTTAGATAGATTTTTATTTTTTTTTAGATATGCAGATGCTGTTCTGAGGAGTTAACTTTGAGCCTGGGTAAACTTTCATGGCAGTTTGCAGCAGGCATAAAAAGTTACAGTATAATATTTTACCACACATCTGCACATGTCCGTTCATCTGTTGTAAGTACACAACAGGAACCACTCCAGACTGTCCCAGTTTCAAATGTAAGCCTCGTTAACACCAGGTTGCATTGCAATCAGATGTGCCGGGCACCACTATGTTCAAGTGTTAATGCAGCAAAAGGTCAACAAGTTTCAGCAGATCTGTGTCTGGTTTGGAAGGTTTGGGAACAAAAGAAAGATGCAATCCAGCCTTTTTTCATGTTAGCAAGGAAAGCTATAATGGTGATGTGGGTCAGAGATGAGATCCTTGATTGACACACTGCTCCCCTTTCCATGTGGAAATCACAGGTCTCAGAGATGTGAATAAAAGAAAAACTTGGACACTTTATTTATGGAAGGACTTTACTTTTACAGCAGGAATGGGAGAGGCCACTGGAACTTGTTGGGGTTGATTCTAATTTGTTTAAAAGTAGATGACATGGACAATTGCCACATTTTTGTAACTGGAATCAAATGACATGGATGACATTTGTTCATATATTACTCATTGTTGTACTTCACCAAACTATTGTGCAAGCGTATTGTTTTGGGTCACTATTATTAATGTCACAACTTCTCTTACTTTATGTATTATTGTATCAGCATTGTTTTTTGTTTATCTTTAAAAAAAAAAAAGATATAATTAAACTTATTTGTCACCCATATAAGTCTCTACCCACTGTTTTTCTTCTCAGTTGATAATGCAGTATCAGCCAATAGGATTGCAGGATGACTGGGTGTCCTCCCCCTCAGAACATACCCGGCCAAGAACTGTCAAAAGGGGAGTAGACAACATCTCTGTAGAAATACCTGATGGTATGTATGATAATGTGGTGAAAGCTACTCGTCACCAGTTTCAGAAAGTATCCCACACAGTCAGCGCTTTAGGCTCATCATATTTGTACGTGTGTTTGCAGGTGAACCAGAAAAGGTGGACCATGTTGTCTTCATGGTGCACGGCATTGGCCCTGCGTGCGACTTACGTTTCCGATCCATCATACAGTGTGGTAAGTTTCTTTGTTTATATGTATATATAAATGTTCCCATGTGTGTTTATGACCTCTTTTAATATCTTTCCAGTGAATGACTTCAGGAGTGTTTCCCTATCCCTCCTGGCCTCTCATTATAAGCGTGCTCAGCAGGAAGGTCAGGTGGGCCGAGTAGAGTTCCTCCCAGTCAACTGGCACAGTGCTCTACATGGAGATGCCACTGGTGTTGATGAGTAAGTATGAACAGAAATTGGACATCAACAAAACAGGATTTCTCTGTTGCAGTCCAGCTCATGACCCTGTTAGACGCTTTTCTTGTTTTCTGATTTCTCTTGTCTTCCCCACTTCCCAGGGACATCCAGAGGATCACTCTCCCCAGCATCAGCAGGCTGAGACATTTCACCAATGACACTCTGCTGGACTTGTTTTTCTATAACAGCCCCACTTACTGCCAGACCATAGTGGACACAGTGGCCTCGGAGTTCAACAGGCTACATGTACTCTTTAAGCAGAGACACCCAGAGTTCAGCGGGACAGTTTCAGTAGTAGGCCATAGCCTGGGTTAGAGATGTGCAAACGCAGAAACTCTCGCAATCACAAAGACGTGGGACCTAAAATGCAGAGTTTTAACTTTTCTGCTTTGCCTCTACTTCTGCAGGTTCACTGATCCTGTTTGATCTGCTAACCAATCAGAGGGATGAATCACAAGCTAGACAAGGGGTACAACATGACATTCCCAGCAAAGAATAATGAAACTTTACTGATTAGGAAAGATTGTATATTTCTTCATGGCTTTTTCAGTTCTATCTCCTCTTCTACGTAAGATCTCTGGTGAGCCCTGTCACCTGAACTGCAACACACTGGAGCAGACTCTGAACAGACTGGGCCTACAGCAATATCTGGATGTGTTGCAGAACGAAAACCTGGATCTCGAATCTCTGGTAACACATAATGAATATACACACTGAGAGAACTGAAGGTTGTATACTGTTCACATAATAACACCCACTGAGTCAGTTGATTCTACTTAAAAACCCATTGATCTTCTTTTTTAGGCTCTTTGCCGTGACAGTGATCTTAAAGATTTGGGAATTCCTCTTGGACCTAGAAAGAAGATCCTGAATTATGTCAGAAGGAAATGGCTTCCAGAGGTCTGGCTCATTTCAATTATGTGGATTTTCTTCCTCCTTTTTTTTTTTTTTTTTTTTTTTAAGAATTTGTACTTGAATGAAATGCAATTGGAGAATATTGGTGAATTTTAGTGATTTACATGAATTTGCTAATTTACTTTCCTTTTTTTGGTTTAACATAGTTTAAGCCATGTTTGGAAAACCTGCTGATAATGTTTTATATTTCTTATTCATAACAGGACTGCAGGATGGGAGCAGTGTGTCAGGCACAAGGGCCACAACTTCAGCCTGAAGTGACAAGTACTCAGGATGGCAATGAGTCTTCAGGATTACCACCTCAGCAGTTCCACTTGCACAGGCCGCAGTCTGTCACTAGTGCTGTGGACTATGAGTACTTCGATGTGGGCATTGGACAGGTACAACACATGCAGACAAATACACCATTGTTATTTTTGCTCGGGGGGTGAAGCTTTGATGCATCACCTTCCTGCTTCTCTCCTCCCCTCCGCCCGCTTACCTGGACAGGCCAATGGAGGCATAGCCAAGGGACAGGTGTGTCTCACATGGTGTCCACATACTCTTCGGCTTTGTCCTTTGCTGTCTTTGACCTAACTGTGTCTGGAGTTTCTGTTCATATATACTTCAGTCAGAACAGGGGGCTCTCAAGGGAGCTAAACTACAGCAGATCAATGATAAGAGAACTTTTGTCATATTGTGCCATTATTAGGGTACCGTGTTTGTCCCATTGAAAGGTACATCCCAGTGCCATTGTCTGTCTGTCCTCACACTCATGAGTTAGTCCTGCATGAGTGGCCATCTCCCTGGTGTCCTCCTCACCTGCTGGTGTACTTCCTGGATGTTGTAATATTTTCAGATGGCACAGCTAACCAAGGGAGAAATTTCTATCGTGTGTGTGTGTGTGTGTGTGTGTGTGTGTGTGTCCTACAACAGAATCTGTTTAAATTATAACTCACTGTAACAAGCTAACCCCACCATTTTTCCACAGGTATCCATTGATTACCCGCAGCTTGAATTCCACCCTCAGACGTTTTTTGCATTCGGTTCTCCAATTGGTATGTTTCTGACTGTACGTGGGCTTAAACGCATCGATCCAAACTACACCTTCCCCACCTGCAAGAGCTTTTACAACATCTACCACCCAGTGAGTAACTCCTTACTTAACTCAAATGCCCACTCTGATTCTGCACTCATCTCTTAAAGAAACCTCACCTGCCAGTATGAGTTGGGGAAAAAAAGAGGAAATGAAAAATGTTAACAGCATTAGATTAAGGTAATTGGATTAAAGTAGACAGCTTCTTTGCTCTTTACTACTTCTTTATTTAGTTGTTGAATTCAAGATTAAAAGATTTGCCAAAGAAATAGTTGGTATATAGACAAGCACCTGCTGGACTCTTTCTCTACTCACATGATGAAAGAGGTAATCTTTTATGTCTTTTATCTGTGTTTAGTATGATCCTGTTGCCTATCGGATAGAGCCCATGATTGTTTCCGAGGTGGACCTGGAGCCCATGCTAATCCCTCACCATAAAGGCCGCAAGAGGATGCACCTGGGTATGATTATTTCTCTGTACTGAAATAAGCTGTACTATTGTAGGAACTCATTTCCGTTTCTCTTTGTTTTGTAGAACTAAAGGACAGCTTGACCCGAATGAGCATGGATTTGAAGAACAATGTCCTGGGATCATTACGGACTGCGTGGCAGTCCTTTGCCAGACTGCCGGTTGCTGCACTGCCTCCGGGGGAAGGAGGAGAAACTACAACAGAGAAAACCCTTGAGGAGACGCAGGGTAAATAACGCATGTTCATTTGCTTTATTTGTGTGTGTTGTGTGTGTGTTTGCGTGTGGGAGCGAATGTGCACACGTGTGTCTAACTCAGTCTCCTCGTACTCCTCTCACCCCTCTCTGCATGTTGCCCTCCTCTGTTCTGCTCTATCTGGTGTTTTCTTCTGCTTCCCTCACCCTTTACTACTTTACTATGAACCTCAGCCTCAGCGGCAGTCACTGCTTCTACTAAGAGGGAAGACAAAGGGGCTAATTTTTGGACTAAAATACTGGCGTGGTCTAGTGCCATTCATAGGCATTACTTTCGAGGTAAGCTAGCATAGTCATTTGCGTGGGGTTGATTAATAAAACAAGTAATTAACTCATTGTAATTTATAGCTGCTGTAACATTGGTTTAATGACCTTTTAGTCCTCTCAGAAAGCTCTAAGCCTATGAATACATCATTACTCATCTTGACCTAGAAAACTAACATGTTTCCAGTATTCATACAAAAGAGGCAGAATTAATTATTTCTACTTTGCTGCTCAGTTGCAGAGGTTTACATCGGCATTTACATTTGCTCATATACAAAGAGGGAATATGATGTATTTTTTCCTGTAGCTCATTACTGACTCAGGCTCCGTTAGGCTTCTGCCTCCCGCTTTTCCTTTTAGTTCTGGCTGGTGGATCCTCAGTATCATAAGCCGGTGTAACTAAAGCAGTGGACTGAACAAGCAGCACTAGCAGTTTTAAAGCAGTCAAGTTTTCTTTTCTTTCTTTTTTTTAATTACATGAGAAATTAGCTGGAATATGATATTCATCTGTAGACCTTGTGCAGTAGCTACATGTGGGTGCACGTCCTGCAATTAAGTGACAGGATACCGTTTTTTTGTTTTGTATCTCAGGGCTCACAGGTATTCATTTACAACCTTATTCTAATGGAATGTTATTTGAGAGTTTTTATGTTTTAATGTCAGGATTACAAGCCAGTACATGCAAAGATAGATTGAGACGCTAACAGCAGCAGGTTCATCAGAAGTGCATTGGGGTTTTTAGGGGAGCCTCGAGGGATTCATTGCAAGCTAACAAGCACATCAGTCAAAACTACCCCAACTTACTGACATTTACTCATGATTTGCCTATAACTATACACGTACCTGATACTACATCAAATGAACTAAAATGTCATAGTAGACAAGTATTGACAAACCTCCTTCACTAATATAAACCCGTAAAAACACGTTTTGTTTGTTTTGCTTTTTTAAGCCTAAAATGTATATTAACTAATGCCATGGGGTAGCGTCCCAACCCCATCTGACAGGATCTATGATGGTAGTATATACTGATTGATGTTTGGAGTAGACTTCTCAGAGTATTGTTAGTAGTGTTTGCAGAAGTGGATTTAGCTGCACAGTTTGCATTTAACTTTTATTACTCTTTAAATTTAGTTTTGTGTTGCTCACTGCAAACAGCACATGCTTCCCTCTTTGCTCTCACTTAGTTATCTGTTAATTATTTTACCACAGAGGGTAAGTAAAAGCAAAGAGCCTCTGTTGGGTGTTGTCATGGTTTCGGTGCGTGCAGCCTCGTTTGAAATGATTTCTGTCCCTTCAGGAGGGTTTGATGAGGCAGAGTCCTCAGAGTCAGTGGAAGAAAGAGAGCACCGTGAGATTAAAATGGGGATGTTAAATGGAGGTCGACGCATTGACTATGTGCTTCAGGAGAAACCCATTGAGAGCTTCAACGAGTACCTGTTTGCCATCCAGTCTCATCTGTGTTACTGGTGAGTTTTTTGTATCTGTGCAGGGTTGATGGGAATGATTTAAATATTTTTACTTCAAATAAAAGGTTTGTCTTTCTGCTTGTTAGGGAATCGGAGGATACAGCTCTACTGCTGCTGAAGGAGATTTACGACAACCTAGGTGTGGCTATCGAACAGCCACAACAGTAGGAAAGTTGTATAAATGAAGAAATGTTTGCCTGATTTTAGGAAAATGAAGGACAAATGATAGAGCCAGAGTTTGTACATTATTTTTCCAGAATGCCTTACTGTCGGGATGATACATGCCTGCCAGAATCTATCCAAACCCTTCAGTAGTGACAGTTTGACTCCAGTCAGGTGATCTAGGTTCTTCTTTTTTGTTTAACCTTAATTTAGGATGGCAGCTGCTTCTTGCCACTACAGGAAGCACCGTCGTGCTTCTGGTTGCACTATTTTTAATCATTCTTTACTTTACTCTTCTTTTACTTCAAGTTGCTGAGTTACTGAAATATTGTGCTTACAACTACCAGAAAACCCACACAATACCTTTGTACTTGTTTGTCGTCGCATGTCGAACTAGAACTCATTTTCAGGTGGCACTTTCAACAAAAACATATTTACGATTTCATTCATAAAATCAAAATGGCACATATTCTTTTATATTTATCTATAGTCTGTAAAAAAATTTATAGATTTCCCAACTCTGTGCACAGTCTGCAATCACACATGTAGAGTTGTTTTGTTTGACTTAATAGGATTTTTGCTTTATAAACAGGAAAATGAAAGTTTATGTTTTGTCTGTTACGTTTTTCTGGCAGCTCTATTCTCTCTGCCCACATCAGAGACACTTGAAACCCAAAGCTGCTTTCCCATACATTTGTGCAGCGTTTTGGTAATGTTGGTGTCACTCCTGTTACTTCACAAACATACTGCTGTTAATGTAAGTAATGTTTGTGTCTAACACATGTATCTGTATGAAGAAACCATGATGATGTTTGGAAATGCAGGTGTCTTTTTGTATGCACTCTAAGTGTGGGTTGGTATTCTATGTTTTAAGATTGTGTAAACTAATGGAAAGGTCACATTCACCCACTCTCCCTCAGTTTTGTACCATTTCCTCTTTACCACGTTGTTGCTTCTTTGCATTTGGCCCAGCAATGCATCGTCTGTCCTAAAATATAGTTGCTTCGGATTCAGACTACAGTCTTCGGGCAGTTGTAACTTTGGCGTTATCCACGAGTCCGATTTTTCTTATCTCCTTCTTTGTACTGAAGTTTTGTAAGTCACCCTTTCTGTTTGCACTGCATGCACTTCTTTTTTAAAATAGCACAGAGTTTTGCAACATATTGTGATCCTGTTTCAATTCTTACGCTCTAAAATGTTAATAAATATTATGCACACGGCAAAAGAATTTTGTTGTAAAATTCATAAGAATTTCATTTCAAGTACAAGATGTATTAAAAGATGTTTCAAATGTATTTATTTTATATAAAAATATATATTTGTTGGGAAATATCAGTATTATAAGTAAGATAAATTTGCATATCAACCAACATAATGTCAAGACTATTGAGTTAGAAACTGTGTGTGTTAGAGTAATTTACCTTTTGTAAGACTCTTTTATTATCACTATCAGGGTAGCACAGCCCTCTGCATGTGACATTTGCATAAATAATGAATTAACCTGCTCAGCTGGTTCTTTTTCTTCTTTTAAAAATGCACTAAATGCGCCGTAACCATGACGATGTTCTGTAGAACCTAATGATTGTCTGTAAATTTCACTTTATAAACCACAGCCATGATAAACAGTAGAAAACGGGACTTAATAGTCCATGAGTCTTCTTCAAAACCATAACCATTGTTTTGGGCACTTTATACTGATATACTGTTATATACCAAATACAAAAAAAATCCTTTCTGATACCCTGTAAATGTGGTTACATGTTTTGTGTGCCATAATAAAATATTCCAAATGCGTTGTGCTTTTTCAGGTTTATTGAAACATGATTGTTTTGAATTTGAAATAAATAAATAGCTTTTGTAGGTTTACTTCTACAGTCCATGGACTTCATCACATGTTGTTTCATTCCTTAAGACACTCCACTAGACCTTCACTGCAGCCACTGCTGCTTATTTGTGGGTCTCTCTGCTTTCAGTTTTGTCTTCAGTAACTGTAAAGCTTCTCTGTTCCATTTGCGCTGTGAAGTGGTATCTGATCAGCATATGTCCCTGTACACTCACATCATCAACAAATGCTAGTGGCCCAGTTCCACTGGTATCCGCGTATGTCCGTGCCATGACACTGTTGACTGATAAAATTCTAAAAATGCAGCCAAGATGGGGTTTTTTTTTTAAATATCAATTTCCAACTATTTACAGAACAATCAGGCTTTCTGCATCAAATAAGATGCCACACAAATTATTTGTGCCTCTCCAAAAATGAATTTCTGTCATCTATAAGATGAAGGAGAACATCACAAGCCTGATAGCTGCAGGCCTGAAAGCAGGAGGTGAATCACTCCTGTTGTCTACCTGGAGACAGTGTTTAAATTGCAATCTGCCTTTAGTGGCTTTTTGGCAGCAACTGCGACATTCAGCAGTCGCCTTGTTCTGACCAATGACTGTGTGCTCCATGTTTTCTGCAGTCATAGATAAAAAATATGTACCACAGCCTCATCAGGCAGGTTTCCATGACAAATTTTCTGTATATGTATATTAAATTTCATTTTCGTGATTTTATGAGCTTTTTCAAGAGTGTATATATATATTTTTTTTTTAAGTTAATAGATTTAAAAAAAAATCTTTTACTTTATTTAGTTTTTAACGTTTGATTAGAAGCAACACAACAAAAAACTTTCTCAGTCAATTCAGATTTGCAAAGTAATAAATCCTTCAAACAAAGACGAGGGGATGTTTTTAAGTAAGTAAGAGCAGCCAAAAAAAAGTAAACCACACACGAAGGACGCAGCTCATAATTCTCAGATGTAACGATCTCATTGTCGTTACTATAGCAAATCACTCGGGCATGCGCAGTTAAGTGATAAACACACTATCAGTCGCAGCGGTTGAGTTGGCCTGCAGATTTGGGCAAAAGCAATGAGGTAAGTCAAAGTCTTGAACTTGTTTTTACGGTTAGTCTTAAAGCTTTTTGTCAGAGGTGTTTGTCTTCGTTTTAATGCTCGTGGTTTTTTTTAATGCATGTTGCAGGTCAAACGATAAAAAAACGATAAAACAGTAGCTCCCAAACTGAGAGACCACAAAAGAGTCCATGCTTGTAGTAATAGCTGGTAAATTGTACTTTTATATTTTCAGCGCATTTCCGTAGTTGTCCCTGTTGGGTAAAAATATGTGTCATTCAAAAGCTGGGACCTCCATACTGAGCCTCGTGTGATTCACTTCAGTGGGAGGAAATTATGTGCTATAGCTTTTGGGTGACTCCAATTACTGACCCTGCAACACTCTGAGGTTTTAAACCATTCTTCCTTTAATCATTAGAGACAGACGTGGTCAGACTGACTTGTATCAAGAGCTGTGGTTTCTTTATTTATTAATTAATCGTCTCTGCTGCACTGTGACTCAGCATGAGGATTGGACCAACCCTATAAGCGCTTTCCTTCAAATTAATGGTTAAACAATAGCTTTTTTTTATTTTCACAACAGTGTTTAGTCTTTATCAGCCTCGATTAAGCCTCTTGTCATGTTAATCACACTGTATGACCTGATTCTGAAGTAAACTTAGAGGCTGATTAAGGGTTAAGAGGTCAAAATCTAACCAATCAACATGAGAAATGAAAGTGTACAAACAATACTTCCTTACAGTGAAAGGGCATGTTTGTTGTCATGTTAAATCTCTTTTTTGGGGGAGGGGGCTTTGGGTGACAGCAGGTAGCAGGAATGTGATATAACAAGTGGAGCTGTGTTTTATGCCACCAACTCTTTCTCTCCCCCTGGATGTCAGATCTGTTATTCAGCCCACGAACAATAGAAGAGGCTCTCTCTGTCTTAAACAATTCTGTCAAGTCTGCCAGATACCCCCCGTGACACACTGGTACACACATTGTATCTGCCTCCTGTCCAACTCTTTATGCTTGATCCTAATTTTCCCCCGTCACACACACATTTAACTTCTCTGTCTTTCTCCAAAGGGCAGTGCTATTGGTCTGGGGTGTGTGTGTGTGTGTGTGTTTTGAAGGAGAAGGAGAGGGAGATGATGAAGCTTGGGAAGTAGAGCAAGGAGGCGGGACTTGTCACCATTCACGTGTAGTGCTGATGATGCTCCGTAGAGCATCAACAGAGTCTGTGAAAGAGGAAAGAGGAGAGGCCGCTTGGTTAAATAATAACTAGTCAGCCATGAGGAGCGGTGTGTCGCGCTGCTCTGAAGCTGAGCCAGACTGTCGGGAGGAGACACAGAGGTGAAACTCGGAAGTGGAAGAAGACATCTGGGACGTACCTGTACCAAGTATAGACGCTGCTGTTGCCATGGGGGGCTCTCTCAGCCAGCACAGGAAGGGATCTGTCAGCTCTCCTCGCAAGAAGAACAGCATGTAAGGCTAGATTCTTCATTTGTATGTTTGTCTGTGAGCGTGGGGAGATGCTCCAGCTCTTTGGTGTTTTGTCTAACGTGGATGCTTCTGTCAGTGAGGAGGAAGAGAAGTGGGAGATAAGGAATCAAAGTGCAGTTTTGGGGCACTGAAGCAAACAGGACTTTCTGTGCTAGGCAAATTTGCCCATCGTGGGAGTTTGAATACTAGTTAGGTATTCAAATCAGACTAAAGGCAGAAGGCAAGCGAGCTTGACTGAGGAGTGGCGCAGCTGATAACATGAGCTGAAGGTCCAAAGCAGTTCAGTTTTGACAGCTGCTGTAGTTACCACAGTATAAAACACAATGCTGCTGGCAGGTTTTGATTATGCCGCTGTGACCCTAATTCTAACCCTAATCTGCACTGCGTTAATCGTACAAATTGTGCAGTCCATTTCTTTCAGGTACCGTACTGCAGATTCCTGTTTCGTTCATGCATCATGTTTGACATCCTTAAAGACCCGTGAGATGTGAAAACCGCAGCTGTCTGGAACACTTATATTGAAAAAAAGGACATTTAAATGTTTGAGCTGAGGCTAGAAAGCACCCAGTCACCGCTCATCCTCTTCTTTTTCTTAATCCTTTGTCACAAAGAGCGAGTCCTTTCACTTCGTCCTACTTAAAAGCTTTTCTAAGCTCCTTGTAGCGAAACAACAGTTTCACATTGTGTGTTATTTTAGTGGTTCTTGTCAGTGGCTGTTAATATGAGAAGCACTGCTGCCATGTACTGAAACTGATATTATTTTGGAGATGGCAGCAGAACACAGAGAGCAACTGTAAGAAAAAGCTGCAGAGAACTCAAAGGGACAAACACTGAGACAAAGCCGTGTTTAAGAAATGCTCAGCTGGTTTAAAAAAAATCTCACCGCTCAAGCATACTCCAGTCTTCTGTATCCATCTGTGTTTTTGTAAGGTCAGATGGGGGTTGGGGTCCTCTTTGAGAGAACACTGGGAAACCAAACACTGCTGTGGGATAGGAGCTTTCAGCTTAGGATCTAAATTTAGTTGGCTTCATCATCCATTTTATATCCTAACTGGAGCAGTCTTAGATGTACACTGTTTTTTTTTTTTTGCTCTCCAAAACCCCTGAACACGCAGAGAGAGTCTCACTTGGGAAAAAGCTGCCCTGCATTTGGAGCTCATTTCCTTCTCCATGGTACAAATCAATCTAACGTGGAGTGAAATGTCACTGTCTTCATGTATTGTGAATACATGAAGATGTGACAAATCTAAGGATAAGCATTGATTTTAAGCATAAGGCTTCGCTGTGGGGTATTACCAGCATAAAGATGAAAATCACGGCTAAATAATTGTGAAGTTAACAGGTAAAAACTTTGATTTGCACCATACATTGGATGTTGAAATGCAGTTAAGAATAAGTATAGCTATATTGGCTTTCTAATGGCAGTTAAACTTGTTTTGATTTGATTTGAAGATATGAATGTAAATACAAACATAAGTTGCAGTGGGGTGTGTCGACTCCCTCCCACACTATGGACATGAACTGTAGTGTGGGAATTGTGTGCTCTTTTGTTCCTGTTGTAGTCCAAAACAGTAGCTCAGCTGGTGCCTGTGCATCAGTCCTCTCTTATTATCACATCGCGTCATTCTTTCTCTCTTTGTTTTATCATGTCGCTGTCAGTCGGGTTATTTTAGTGCATTGCAGCACTGCAAGGGCTTCGGCTCTGATGATTGTAACTGTGTTCACTCCGAGCTAGTTTTCCACTCTGACGCAAATAATTGAATGTTCTCTATAAAATATTCAGGTACTCTTTCGCGATGTGCTTCCCAAAAGCATACCAAAGAATTTGGAGCACGAGTCTCTCTTTGTGTAAATTTATCTCTGTGCGTCTTTTATAACAGCCCTTCCCAAACTGAAGAATGCCACCGCCCAGACTGAAATCTGAAAATCTTCTGCTGTCCCACCAAAATTTTAATCACAGCTCTGATCAGCACATCAGATTAAGATAAAATAGTTTACTGCTTTACAATTCTGAACTGCTAAAATTTCATAGACAAAAATGTTTTATTCACAACAGAACATAGAAAAGCTGTTGAATGTTTAAACATAGACATTTTACAGTTTCATGAAAGATATTTGGTCATTTTAAATTTGATGGCAGCAAAAAAAAAAAGTTGGGACGAGGCAACAAAAGACTGGAAAAGTAACGATAGACAGATTCACAAATCTGCAGGAAAACTGCATTTACAAACCTCACTGCATTGGCTCAGGAACTTTTCTGGAAAACCATTCACTCTGCCATCCACAAATGCAGATTAAAACTTTCATGCCATATTGATTGTCTGTTTTAGTTCAGACGATTAATATGTGAATGGGATCCATAAATGCTGCTCACTTCTCTGGACCAAAGCTCATTTAAAATGGACAGACGCAAAGTGGAAAACTGTTCTGTGGTCAGATGAATCTGGAATTCCTTTGGGATAACATGGATGCAGCATCCTTTTATAGTAGTTGAGGTGAGCAACCATCCAGGCTTTTTTAGGGAAGGTCTTGCATATTTCAGCAAGAAAATGCTAAACTACATGCCTCATCAATGACAAGAGCATGTCTTCATAGTACAAGATTCCACGTGGTGAACTGACCTGCCTGCAGTCCAGACATTTCACCAACTGAAAACACTCAGAGCATCATGACATGGAAAATACAACAAAGGAGACCCAGGGCTGTTGAGCAGCTAGAATCCGATATTCCAGCGAGAATTAGAGAACATTCCTCTCCCCAGAGTCCAACAGCTGGTCTCTCAGTTCCCAGATGTTTACAGACTGTTGTTAAATGAGAGATCTGTTACTGCCAAATTCAAAATGACCTCGTATTTTTCTTAACATGGTACATTTGAATTCTGTTTTTATTCACATTTCACACAGAATACCAACTTTTTTGGAAATGGGGTAGTAATTATTAACAACAGCATCGGGTTTCCACCTACCGACAGATGAAAAATTAAAGTACCATAAATTCTTTTAGTAAGTTGATGTGGCAACAAGTGCAGCAAGAACAACCTGATTCTAATTCTCTGCTAATTCTAAAAGTCTGTGTAACCTCACTGGAGGGGTGAGGGCTATTATTTCTTCATCTTGGGGTTTGATGATGGTTTTGGAGAGAGAGCTGTTCAAAATCTCCCACGGGTGTTCAACTGGGTTAGTATTTGGTGATTTTGAAGGCCCTTGTGAATAACTGGCACCATTTTCATATAAATCTAATCATGCAGTGACCCCTTGTGTTCTATGGAGAACATTTAACATTTTTAAAGAGGACACTCCCATCCCATCAGGAGTGAAATATTTAGGCTCCCAAAGATGACACATGATTTTTTTTTTTTACATTTATTTTTTGTGTCATGTCCACTCACTTCTTTTGCATCCATGTTTTGTATTATTGAATCGCTGACTGAAGCTAGTGTTGGCCTTTGTGTCATTTCGTTTTTCTTACGTGAGGAATAGTTCCAAAAAATGACCACTAGATGGAGCCATATCTTTTAAGAAGCCAACATAGTGTTCCGTTTGTTGTAATATTATCTAATCCAGACTGTCTTTTGTGAGACATTAAACATGCTCTTATGTAAAAGTTATGGGAAAAGTGACTTATTTCAGGAATTCATGGCAACTGTCTTTAAAAGGGAATCCAGGCTCTGTTATGTTTGTATTCCACCAAGTGGAAGTTGAATCTGTTAAAAATAAAAATAAAAATAGAAAAAATGTTACTTTTTAATTTTAGCCATTTGAGGTTGGACGCAGTAGCACTGGTGTGTACGTCACATGACATGTTTGCCGTTTAGCATTTGTGCTGTGTGATTGTTGATCAAAGAAGAACCATTCAAGGATGACATTTTGCGCATTCACTCGAATGCAGCTTCTAATTGAAACACAGCCGGAGCTGAAATCTAACATTAAAAGAATGTAAGCTGCAATTACACTGGACACAAAACATGCTGATGACTCTGTTATTCTTAGCTGTACTGGATAGAAACATAAAGTCATGTTGGGATGACTGTTATAATCAAAGGCTTTGTAACCTTTTGGGGCTGACCAAAGTCATTTCAACTACAGCTTAACTTTATTTTTTTCTGGTAAAATGTGTCTTGCGGCCAGGAGAAAGACAAAAAAGCCAAATAATACCATAAAATACACAGAACAGACTAAAAGATGTAAAATAAAAATGTAAGACGTGAATAAGTGACAATAAGTGACAATAGTGTAGTATTCCTTGGGTATAAAGGCAACATTTCCAACAGTTTATCATAGCAATCTGCTCGTCTCGTGAGACACAGGGCCACTTTTTGTGAAAAGGTGAGCTTTTGTCCAGCTGATGAAGAGGGAAACACAAGAATGTCCAAATTAAAAAATACTTCATAAATTTCAAAGTGAAATCATAGTATTCATCTAAGGACAAAGAATATTTACAGGCGGTGTGTAAACTTTATACTGGCGCTAAAGTGAGCGTCGGGCGGCTAACCTTATATCATCATGCAATGGATTAGGCATAGAAATAAACAGTTTGTGATAGCTGGGATGCCCCACTAATTCCTTCTTAGTCTACACACAAACACACACTTATCTCATCCAGTATCACATCACCTCTGCTGCGGCTCACAGACATGTTTTTCACGGCCCATTTATTCTTAGCTCGTAACCACACATGCTGCTTTCAGTCAACATTTATTCCGTGATTAACGATGTGCATTCTTGCTACATTAACTGACAGCACACCCATATAATAGACCTGGTCCAGTGTAGGAGTGTGCCTTTTTAATGTGCCATAGTCGTTTCTTTTTGTTTTTGTGTGTGTGTGTTACTACGAGAGCCGATGACCACTTATAGGAGAACGTGTATGTGTGGGCTTTGCCACTGTTACTTGTGTGTGCTATTTGTGGTTTCAAGGTATTACATAAGAGTTGATTTTCCCCCTTGTATTTTCCTCCTGCTTCTGTCTGCGGTCTGTGCCTCTGCCAGGGAGAGTGAGGGATATTTCCACTCACAGACGGTGTACTGTTTTACTTACTGTTTTCCTCGTATGGCCAGTTCACATCTCCAGGTGTTGCAGGGTGAAGAGTTTGTGCAGCACATAGTGTATATCACATATGGCTACTTTATTATGATTATGTAATGATCATGATTATTTGAACTTTGAATAAACTTGTATTTCTCATTCTACACTGGACTAAAATGTTTCCAAACAGCTGGCTTGGTTTTAATATCTAAAGCCATTGTTGTAACTGAAATTGAATAAATAATCTTGCATGGCCTTTTCACTTCACCTTTGTGTGCTGCTTGAAGGGCTTTGTTAGCTGCAGGCAGACCGTCCTCTCTAGGACAGACAGGTTTGTCTTCTCATCTGTCCTGATAAGGGAACAAAGGCGACTAAAAGCAAACACAAACAAATGTTTGAGATTCTTCTCCCGCCCCAAACGTTCTTTTTCTTTTCTCTTTCATATCCCAGATCTTTTCATTTCTATTATCTCCCTCTTTCTGCCTCTCGCTTTTCTAACACTTCCCCCGTCTCTGTGCGCTTAATTAAATCAGTCTTTTCCGGTTGCCATGGCTCTCATTTGCTCTGTTTTCGCTGTCGACTCATCATAGGCTGAACAGAGCCTCTTTTTATGTGTTCGCCAGTGTGTAAAAAATATGTGTGAGTGCACTGGTTAATCTTTCCCTCTCTCGCTGCCTGCGTGTATCTGTGGATCTGCTCAGTGTGATAATAGCGCTCCTGTCTTTCCTTCCACGTGTTTTGTGGGAGCAGTAAATGGCAGGACGGGCACCTTCAAATAAAAAGCATAAGCAATAAAATGCTTTCGTTCTCATTCCCAGTTCACCTTTTTCACAGTAGTTGGAGCTTCTTCCTGTTATTAGATTATTCATGGTTCATGTCTTTTTTTGTTGTCAGAGAATACATCTCATCTCATCTGGCCTAGATACCGTGTGTGTGTGTGTGCGCGCGTGTGCGTGTGTGCGTGCGTGCGTGTGTGTGAGAAAGGGAGAGAGGTATAAATGTGAAAGCCTGGACTTACATAAGCCACCCATGAGCAACCTCAGAGGCATTTGTGTGAGCAACGATGAAGCTTTCAGCGAAATACTTTATTCTGCCGGTGTCGTGCTGAGCTGCATCGTTACTGCTGAATTTAGGTTTGCTGTATTGATTTGTCCTCAGGCTGGCTTGGATCGTTTAAGTGAATAGTAGCTCTGTTAGTTGATGACATATTACTAGATCAGCAACTTTATTCTCAGCTCAGATTTTACTTGCCTGCATTATTATAAAGGTAAAGAGACTATTGTTAGTCCTCGTTAGAAATATTTAATCTCGAATCCTCTTTTTCATGCGGGCCTCTGTGTTGCCAAGTCAAGCTGTTACAGCAAATTACAGCTAAAGTACCTTTCAGTCTCACTAAGCAAATTGACTGAGCAACATCTCAGTCATTTAATTTGTGAGAAACATCCTTCAATCCATGATAATAAAAAGCCACGACGTCTGTTTTTAAAGCAGCCAAAGTTGTAAAGATTTTATCGCATCTGGAAAGCTCTCAGAGTACATACACCACCCACTTTGTGAGATGTGCCTTGGCCTTGACCTCTTTTTGCCTTCAGAATTGTCTTAATTTTTTGTGGCACAGATTCAACTGGAAATATTTCTCAGAAATGTTGGTCCATGTTGACATGATAGAATCACACATTTGCTGCAGATTTGTCAAATGTACATCCAAGATGTGAGTCTCCCGTTCCACCACATTCCAGATGTGCTCTGTTGGATTGAGTTTTGGTGGCTGCGGAGGCCATTTGTTTACTGTGAACTCAGTGTCATGTTCAAAAGTTGACTTTTATCCTCATAGTCTGTTATCCATGGTCCTGGATACACTGTGGTCATAAAGAGATGGATGTGGTCAGCAACAATACTCAGGTTTGGCTATGAGGTTTAAACGATGCTCATATGCCAAGAAAATATTCCCCACACCGTTACGCCAACATCACCAGCCTGAACCGTTGATACAAGGCAGGATGGATCGATGCTTTCATGATTTCTGATCAGCCAAGTTTTTGCCCATGTGAGCTGAGCCTGTTTCCTGTTCTGAGCTGACAAGAGTAGGACTGCGTGGTCCTCTGCTGTTATAGCCTCTCAGCTTCAAGGTTCGATTCAGAGATGTTCTTCTGCTTATCTTGACTGTTGCCTTTCTATCAGCTCAAAGCAGTCTGGTCATTCTCTGGCTCGTTGAATTAAAAGGGTATTTTTCTTGAGAGAGCTGAGGCTGACTGGATAGTTTTACAACTCTAGAGGTTTTGTGTGACAAGCATAGTAGCTAGCAGTTTGTGAAATGCTCAGAAATGCTTGTGTCATGATGTATAAATGAGTGCTTTAAGGTTTATAGTTGTGGGGGGAGGGGGTGATGTTGAGTAAATGGGCTTTACAGCAGGGTATAATTTCCAGATAGCATTTGCACCAGTCTTTTCAGAATACTTCATATACTTACAGCTTTTAAAATGTATATATGCCCTATTAATTCTTCTCCCTTAGCCTGATCACCTCATCCACTTTCTCTGTAGTAGTCTGTCTGCCCCAGAGAAAACCCTTCTTGCCTCTTTAAACAGGAAGCTTTGGCTCTCCTTTCCCCCCCTCTCCTCGCTTGACCCTGAAAGGATCGGAGCGGGGAAAGGCAAACTCCTGAGGATAAACAAGAGAGTTAGCAAACATGTGGGAGCAGGGCGAGCTGATGTCTGTTAACCAGCTGATCGTCCGCCCAGACAGAGCGGAGAGTGAAAAAAGGAGGGGAGCAGAGGGAGGAGTGAATACTGATGCTCCAGTAATCTGTGCCGTGTGAGTCAGTGCTGTTTAGAGCAGAGCGGCAACAGAAGCAGCTGCAGCAGTGTGAGGCACGTTTCTCTCTCACGAACGTCAACAAAGCAGAAGAGCAGGATGGGAAATCTGAGCGGCTAAGCAAGAGGAGGAAGTGAGACGGCAAACAGACAAGGCAAAAGAAGAGGAAGAGAATCAAAAACACAGATCGTGCACTCGTGTTCGCCTTTCTTTTCTTTTCTTTTCTTGCGGCACTCCAAGATAAACTGCCAGTTTCGTTGACAGCAGTAGTAATCGAAACAGAGGAAGAGGAAGGTCACTATTAATTCTTAGAAGTGTCGTCACGCTCGGGACTGAACGTGTCGCAAGGATGTCCTGGTTGTCGCCGGTCCAGTGGGCGAAATGGACGTGGTCAGCAGTGACTGGAGGTTCAGCTGATGATGGGCAGCCCGCAGCGAAGAATAACGGAGAAGATATGTAAGAGTGCATGAAGTGAATAGAGAAACATAGCTGCTGCAGTATAATAAATACACTCTGATAAAGAAGATTTGATGCCACGGACTCTCGCAGGTTGATTGTGAATGTGGGTGTTTGTGTGATGACTTCCCTGAGTCATGCTGACAGGTGTTGGTTGTATACAAAGAGACAGAGCATCACTTACAGCAGACAAACTGCTCAGAGCTGTGATAATCTCTGATGCTTTCCTGTGCTGAGGATTGATGATGCTATCATTTGCTAAAAACAGATTCTTGTTTAAAACACAGGCGCTCAGGTTGCTGTTTCACGAGTGTCTGTTTTATGTGTTTTATGTTTCTTTGAGAAACCAACGGTAGGACTGCCTAGGCCTGTTTTTATGTGTGTTTGGGTGTTTGTGAGGGCTCTGTGGTAGTTGGAGAACAGTTGCTGAAAACTGTGGGCAGGAGAAAAAAAACCACAGTTTCCAAAGCTTTAGATTTTTTTCTTGTCCATTTCTAGTCTCTAAGTAACCTTCCAAGATTGCAGCCGTTGGGGCCGTCACTGGGATGTGACTCAGAGTGTGTGTGTGTGTACACAGTGAGGGGGTGAGTGGCTATGTATATTAGGATTGGCTGCTGATGGTGGGGTTGTATGGAGCCCCAGAGTGTCAGTGAGTTTGTGTGAGCTGGTTTTCAGAGGTGAAGTGTGGCTGGGACTGTGAGCTTTGTTGCTTGTTGTGCTGTCTTTCATTAGAGTGCAGACATTTTGATGTTCTTTGAAGTGACTGACACACACACACACACACACACACACACACACACACACACCCTTGCTGTTAATGCCCTCCTTTTTTTTTAAGTCTCTCCACAGTTTGGAAATAAATTTTGGCTGGTTGCCGTGGCAGCTGACACAGCAGACCCAAAGACTGCGTGTGTGTCTGTGTTTGTGTGTTGCGGGACACAGTGTGTCGTTACTAAAGAGCAAAGGATGCAGGTGGCCTTGTAGTGCTTCACTTCCTCTCCTCTCCCTTCCTCTAACTTCCTTTAAAATAAAAGCACTTTATGTTTGGTCACTTTGAACTTTCAGCTCTATTGTGCTTGGGTCACTTAAAAAAACATGAATTCCATACTGAAAACCTGTTCTGTGTTTGTTAGAAGGAACAAGACGATCCAACGCCCCAAAACAGCATTCAAAGTTTTATAAACATAATTTAGTAGCTGTTTGTAGGACATATGTGCAGCTTATGAAGCTTTTAAGTGCCTCTCTGTTCTCACAGACAGCACACCGTTGTCTGAAACGCTTTCTTTAAATCAGACAGTGTGATGTTTATTTTTATCCCATCTTCTAAAGATTTTTGCAAATACAATGTTGTATATTGTGTTTTCACACTTTCAGCACATTTTATTTTCAAAAGGCAACATTTGACTTTTAATTCCAGATAATACCATGAATAGTTGAGCTCAGTTGTAGCTCAGGTTCATGAATCTATTCATTCCTCTGTCTCACAGTTCGGACTCCGAGGGGACCTTTGAGACTCCAGAGGCCGAGTCTCCGAGTGTTGTGAAGCTGCTGGGCCAACTGGACAACTCCAACCACTCAGGTGAGATTGCTCAGCTGCTTAGCTAGCCCAGTGTTCGTACACTTGTCAGAATCCGCCCTACCTGCAGGATGAGTGTGATTGGTGGTACAGAAAAGGCAATGACTCTGTGTCCTCTTATTTAACAGACATGAATTGGTTTCTAGTCATTTCATAAACAAAATAAGCTTTATGCTTGAGAAAATGAAAACCTGATTAACAAAATTGGTAAACCACATTTATTCTATTAGCTACACATATTCAGTTATTTAATCAGCCAATGACATGGCAGCATTTAGGCACACAGACATGGTTAATATGAACAAACTGAGATTAAGGAAGGGTAAGAAAGATGATCTAAGTGAGTTAAACAGCATGAAAACATGTATACATTCTGCTGTATGATGTAAGGGTGTGTAACTGTTGACCATGTCCATCCCTTTATGACCACACTGTGCCTGTGTGTCTTCTGATAGACATGGACACAATTAATCTCGCACTGAGAAAATTAAGTTATTACGACAAGGGTCAGGAAGAAAAAGTTAATTAAAGACGTGGTAAAAATAAATAAATAAATAAATAACACTATCACCCCGATTTGTATGGACAAATGGTTACCAAATGCAGTAAATTACAGAGATTTTTTTATATATGTACTTACAGTGCAGTGGGAATGATAATGTTTACAGATGGGTTTTTTAGCTGGTATTTATCCTGCGTGGTTATTGTGCAGTCTGAGTGCTGTTGGGATGAAGCACCTACGCCCTGTCCTACACTGTGGCTGCAACAGTCGACTCCTGAATGTCTGCTTACATCAGGATAATGGACCATGCCACATATTTCCAATCATTTGTGATTTTGTTTTAGCTCTGAGAGGGGTGTTAAAAGCACCTCTGCGCATGAAGCCTAATCGGACTGACTGCTGACACTCACAGGTGGGGCTGGGTAACAAGCCGGTTTTTCTTGTGTCACACAATGCTGAAAATTAGTCTTCCATACTTTCTATAACATGTATTTGTATTGGTACGGAAGCACAGATAATCCATAAGCGTTTCAAACAATACCTGGCCTAATTCTTAGGTAGCTGCTAAGATGTCTGATCTAAATCTGCACTGAGAGTCAGTTTAGACAGGCGGACATAAAGAAAGATGTCACAGTTATTGTTATTACTTCAGAATAATAGCTTGTTGAAGACTAATACTTTCATAATTATGCCTTCTCTTTTGGGTTGGATTTGTTTTTGCTTTCTTTTGTAATTTGGAGAAAAGTGATACTTTGGTTGTAACAGTAGTATTTACGCTAGTGTGCGTTTAAAATGTTCAGACAATGCAAAGTTGCTTTGTGTAACTTCATACTGGGAATATTATGTTGCTCATTATGCAGTTTTAGCGTGCCAGAATCTGGTCTCGGATCGGCGTACTGTGATCTGCTCAAAGTGTGCTTATGAAAGGTAATCAGACATGTAAATGAGCTTTCTTCAGTGAGGCACAGACTTGCAAATGACGCGGGCTGAATCCTCTCTTTTTGAACCTGCCAGCAAGGCCTACTGGGGTGCTTCTCACCCCCTCTTCCTCAGCTGTCCTGCTTTCAGACACGCACAGACACAAGTACCAGGCATTACCATGGCGATGGCGTTTCTGTGTGGAAGCAAATGCGATTGTCACAAATGTTTCTCCATGTCCTTTAATGATGATTAAACAGTTATTGATTTCGTCTGTGTGTGTGGATATGTTGTGTCCATTTTGCACGGATGTGTTTTGTAACCACAGTATATGTGAAGCTGTGCCACACAGTAATGGAGATTACCGTATTTGTTATTGAAAGTAGTTTTTGGGCTGAAACAGTCACGTTAAGTTAAAGAAATCTGGGTTAGTTTCATGAATAAAAGATCAACTGTGGAGAAACTGATACTCGGGTTCCCTATAATTAGAAGACTTGTGGTTCTGGGAAACTACTGCCTTTTCTTGGGAACATCCACACACCACAATCTAACTAGATGTATTATTTAAACAATAATGAAGATGAAACCTTAGGCAGTTGTGTGTATGCTTGTATTTGTTTCTCTGTTCAGTCTTCTGTTGCTTTCTTTTTCAGTGAGCTGTGAATCTGTAATTCAGCTTGATGTTGTTTTTGTTGCTAAGCCACGTGGTGGTGGTGCATACGTCCTTTGCATGACTGGGTGTGGTTCCTCTACATCTGTTCCTTGTCTCCAAAGGGCGTTTCTGTTGTGTGCCTGAAAGTATCCTGATTTCAGCTGAAGCTTAGTTGAACTTATTCTGTGATTCAGTTAGCCTCACGTTAGCATTCGATCAGAGCAAACTGTGTGAGAAAGAGCTGAAACCACAAAGCCTCGATTCATGTTAGCGTACGGAGAGGTCCCTGTTGCGTTATTAACGGGCGTAGTATTGTAAGTTTAACAGTATGTGGATGGGTGAGGGGGTCTGACTTGTTATAGAGATTCCTGTGTTTCAGCAGCAGTGTGATTCAGCTGCTGCTGTGGTTGTTAGCTAGCTCTTAAAGACATGTATAAGGACACAGGAAATGAAGTGTTCTTTGAGGAAGCCAGCAGCCATTTTAAGTGCTCTAACAGGAGAAGGAAAAGTTTCATGAATCACTACAAGGTTAAATCCTCCAGAGACAGATGCAGTCTTAACATAGACACAGGATGGGGATGTGAGGTTTCGTGGTTTACAATCAGAGAGTCTGGAGGAACTGGAGGAGTGGATTTATAGATAGCAATGCTTTGCACAAGTTATTACATTTAACATGTTGGTTAACACCCCTATTGTATTCTTTCATTAGCAGCAAATTATGATGCAAAATGTTAGTGTCAAAGTTACAGTATATTATGTGCCTTCTAATCCATCCACCTATGGTGGATGCATCAGGGGCAACTCAGGGTTCAATATCTTGCCCAGTGGAACTGTGACAAGCAGCCATGGGGAGCAGAGTTATTATAGTTTTTGTATTTTCTGAGTTGTTTTTTATTTTAATTTCATTTTGAAATTTTGTTTAATTTAGTTTCAGTTAGTTAGTTTCCACAGTGGATTTTCTTGCGTCAGTTTAGCTTTTATTGTTTGAAAGTGTTTAGTTTAAGTTTAGTCCTTGTTATTACTGAATGGGGTACATATGTCAGAGGCCAAATGCAAGGAAACCAGTACAGTGTCACAGTCTTGTATACATCCAACGTCTTTACAAACACATCCATCGAAGCCTCATCAGGCAAGTTGTAATGAAATTGTTACTAAACTAAAACTCAGAACGTCTGCTGAGTTTCCAAGCTCACTAAATAGTTACAGGTAATTTCTTTGTCGAAAATCTAGTTTTTATCTTTATTAGAGTTAACCCTTTTTTGTAGTTTAAGTCAGGTCAAGTCAGCTTTATTTGTATAGCACATTTAAAAGACATCAAGCGCCGGCCAAAGTGCTGAACAGAGGGACAATGTAATCAAACAAAAGAAAGAATTCAGATAAATGAGGTAAAAAAAATTTGTAATAACCTTGATGGGGAGCTGGGTAGTAAACCTTCCGATGGCCAGCTGTCCCGCTCCACCTCACGATATACTATATGGACAAAAGTATTGGGCCACACCTCTCAACCTTTGAATCCAGGTGTTTTCCGTCTTAGCTCGCCCTTTTTCCTCATTTAATTTCTTTTTTTTTTTCACAGTACAAAGGTTAACTAGTTAACTTATATGACAAACTAGCTAAGTAGTGACATTTAAATAGAGGATTCTTTTTGTTTCTAGATTTTCAGTTCTGTTGTCTGTACGGAGCAGTTCGTTGATTCTTTGTCAGCATGTTAAGTGTTTGAACTATATAATTTTTCCAGCTGCAAATCTCAGATGAGATTGGCTCCCTCTTCACCTGCCTCACCAAAACATAACTGGATCCTTTGCAAGTGATCCTGTACAGAAGCTTGTTTGACACAGATCCTGATTTTATTACAGCTGTTTTCTCTCGATCACTTTCGATACAGCTCTTCAGGATCACAGTCACATTAAAAATATCTTTGCAGCCCTGTGGCACAAGTAGATCGATAAAGGCTGTCAGCAACATATGAGTCTGTTTTTAGGGTTTTGCATCCTAAATGTTGAAACTCTCACTGTAGAGAGTTGAAAACAGCTTCCGTAAACCTACATTAGTGCGCATTTTAGTCTCCACATGTGTTTAAATCAGCATACCCAAATTGTAAATAAACTGACTTCTATTTTTCGTTTTTTTTCCACAGTTTTTCCTGATGTTACAAACCACATTCTGAATACAGTCTCCAGCCAGGATCTTGGTACCGCTCCATCCCAAGAGGTCGATTCTCTGAACAACCTTACCAGCTCCTCGCCTGACAACAGCAGGTTCAATTTGGATCAGAACCTTAATCTCACCCTCAGTAACAAACCTGAAGTGGTCATTTCCCCATCAAAGACTCTTCCACAGGCTGCCCGGCCTCCAACGCTGTCTGTCGTCTCTCCGCTGAACAAACCCGATCCCTCCGAGGTGGATGACGAGGCTCCGGTGACGTCCGACTCAAGCCCGGATTCAAACTTGACTCTCAGTCATGACATTAGTGTGGATTCGGATTTGCTCAATGGCAACATGGACTCTGACATTTTGCTACCAAGCACAAAACTGACCTGCGAGCCCAAAGGGTCAATTATCACGTGAGTACGTTACAGACTTGTATACGAAGCCCTGTCCTTTCCAGTCATCAGCCATAATCATCCCTGTTCCAGTCGGTGACTGCAGTTACACAAATGCTGAATCTGAGCCAGGGTGACTCACACATTTTCAAGCTGAACAAGTGCTTTTCTCTTTTAGTGGCTGTAGGGAACAGTACTGAATGCTCACTATTGTCCTCAATGAACCTAGGAGATCAAAGTGTTCCCATTTTAATCAGCCGTGGTCGCCTGTTGTGTGTCTTGAAAAAGTCCTGTGAGCTGTTTTTTCTTCTTCTCTTCTTTCTAATGAAGAAGTAATATTCAGCATTATCGTGTTTAATAATGCTTTTTTTTTTTTTTTT
>NW_005187407.1:5155268-5187262 GCF_000239375.1 Pundamilia nyererei | reverse complement strand
GTCTAGTTTTTGCCTCAGTTTTCAGTTTACTAAAGAACAATAATCCTGCACTCACCTTGTGTTTACCCTGACTCCTATCCCGTCCTCTCCTGTGTCTTTCCTTCCTTTTCCTTCAAACCCTGTCATGCTGTGTCCCTTTTCTCTGTGTGGCCTCAGGACTGCTGAGCAAGTCCATTTCCTCTGTGTTCTGTTGTAAGTACTTTGTAACTGTAGGTGCAGAAATGTTTGTGTGGTGTAACTACAGCTCTTTTTTTTTTTCTTTTTTTTTTGTCTTGCATACATTCATTAATTCTCCTTTGATCACAAAGTGAAGGTGGAAGAAATTGTGGAATTCATCTTATTAAGTAGATGAGAGAAATGGTTTAGTGGTAACCCTATACATCCCTCCAATGCTCTGTGCAAATGTTATTTAAATTTGGCAAACAGCTTCTTCATTAATCTGCTTTTTTTTGCTGTGTGTAATTCAGCACTTTTAGCAGAGCATGCGAGCTCAGCACACACAAAGCAAAGCTATGCGGCCCAGCTGTAAGGCTTCCTCTGTCTCCTAATTTCTCTTCTCATCATCACACTTGTCCACATGTATGCACACACGGACGTGATCTGTTTGTGTTAGTGCTGATGTTGTCGTTTGCCTTCATATTCAGGAACTCCTGCAAAGTAAAGCAGAACCAGCCGGTCCAGAACGACTTTAACGGACAGGTAAGCACTAATAGGTTTTCTGCTGTTGAGCAGCTTCAGACTCGTTCATTAGCACTGCAAACTACATGCAATGGCTATGGATGATTGAGTTTGCTGCTGTTGAAGGATGACCATCATGGAGACCACGCCACAGATGAGGAGAAACTGGCGAGCAGCGTTGGGGTCAAACCAGAAAAGGACCAGAACAGTGAGTCAAATGATTAATTTAGGTTTATTTATACTTTTATACTGTATTTACTTTTCTCATGGCCACTTCACCATAATACACACAGTACACAGGGCACACACTATCCCAATATCAGATAACTGTTAATAATTGTCAGCCTGCATCAGCTTTCCACTTGGATCAAACAATCAGCCAGGGTTAATCAATACTGCACATCAACTAGGTCATCTTTGCTGTACCGTCACATACACAGTAATCATTAACTTCACATGTAATTTTGCATCACATTGAACCCTGTTACTTTGTGAGTTATGAGCATGAGAAAGTGAAAGAAAATCATTATGAAAATGTGCTAGGGGGCCTAGAAGCATTGAAATACAGCTCACATTCACAATAATTCAAATATATGTAGTGAGTGAAATACTTACATCATAATTAAAAATAATAATAAATGCAATTAGATTTTACGCAACAAAATGTTGTTTAGAAGAATACATTTATATTTTGTGTACTGTAACCTAGTCTGTTACATTATATGGCACTAAATGACCCAGTGACTGCTGTTTCCTTCTAGTCCAAGATTGCCAGGTGACATCCAAACCTGAGGCATCAGACTGCTGCTCTGTGGTGAGATACCGTCACATTTTCCCACCCAGTCATTTCCCTACATCTGCTGCATGTACAATCCATTTAAAGACAGCAAAAGTCTTCCTATATAGAGCAATTTCACTGTTAGACCAATGATTTTTGGCTTGAGGCTTTCATGTTGGTCAATGTGCTGTTGGAGCTTTGACCTTTTTAGTCTTTTTCCCTCCTCCATGCATCTCCATGGAAGTAGGTGAAGTTGTGCCAGAAACCTGGTCTATTTCTACATCATCAAACTAGAAGCTGTCGTGCATATTCTTTGTTTGTTTGCACCCTCCATGATAATACCATCTAGTGAACACTAGGTGGGGCTAAAGCAATATTTTATGTCTCAGGCAAAGCTTTTAACATTCATGAGTCAAGTGTTTGACTGACAGTCTGTTTCTCATTTGTTCTAGTTTGCGTAGCGTCTGTGTTAAAAATAAAAACGTTATAAGAAAAAATAAAGAATAATGGCAATGAGCACTTAATTGTAAGCTTCCCATGTAACATATATAACTCCAATAATTATGACACTTTATGTGAAATAGTAAATGCCATTTGTGGACTACATTTTGGCTATAAATATGACTTTGGAGAAATACCAACGCACTGATGCCTATCGTACTTCCTTAAATTCACAACTGGACAAATTATTTTGAGATTTGTGGGACTTTGATGTTGCGACCAAATTTTAGCTGGATGAAAAGAGGGCAAAATGCAGCCTTGATGTTCAGACCGAATTTTAGGCAGTTTTCAAGTAGAAATGGTAACATCTCTACTTATATTGTTAAATAGACTGTCATTAACAGGATTTATGGTTATATATAAAATAAAGAAATTACCTGTTTTGCAAGTATCTTTATGACTCTGCATTATTGTACCTACATTATAAGGAATCCATTTCTTTTTGGCCACTTAAAACATCTTTGTGGAACTGTTATATTATATCTGTTGCAATTTCTGCTGCCATCTTGGCCAGATCTGTCTTGAAAAACTTTTTTTTTTTTTTTTACATCAGTGACACTTTTTAGCAGGATAAACAGAGGATATATAAAAGTCACTTTGCCAAAAAAAATGATTGGAACTTCTGCCTTGTGACAGGAATGTTGTTTGTGGCTCTAAATGTAGTCTAGTATAAATGCAGTCTGCAGACAAAACACTCACTTTAAAAACAATGGCTTTGATGTGTCCTGGCATGTTCCAGCACTATGTGTAAAAGTAACAGTGGTACTTTGCTGCTTCATAATAAATTAATTGATACTTCTGCACAGTAAAAATAGAAAGATTGTCTGGCTGAATGCTCAGTGTGCAGTTTAGAGCTCAAAACTAGTACAGTACTGATACGATGACTTCACTGTGCTGCAGGAGGTATTTAGTGTCTGCCACTGTGCTCAGGTGACAGATGGATTATAATTATCATTCAGCAGATTAGAATATGACAGCCGTAATCCAGGGAAGGACAAAACGACAGAGGAGAGAGAGACGGAGAGAAGGAGGAGGATTGGGGTCTGTAAGAACGCTGATCGAAAGCCAACGGCTGGTGTGAGGTGAAAGATGAGCAGTTTGAGAGAAAAATAAAAGGGAAAACAAAGAGAAGGAAAGGAGTTGGTGTTTGGAATATCTTCATATAACAGAAAAGTTACACAAAAACAAGAAAACAGCACAGTTTACATGGAATATATGGTGTAAATATAAAACGGCATTGAACGCTAAACCAGTACAGAGAAAAGCTTTGTTAAAGTGTGCAGTTTGTTCAGTTTTATGGGAGTTTTGTTGAATGCTGTTTCCCAAAATAGTGAAAACTGTTTGTGGCCTAGATAACTTTAAATTCTCGACGGTTTAGTGGGTAAACCGCTTATTAGCCCCGTACAAAAGAAAAAGACACAGGAGAGCATGACTGATTTCCTTCTGCTCTCAGCAGTATGAAGACACGTGCAAATTGAAGAACAAGTCGGGGGGAAGTGAGATGCAGAAAACGGGAAGTCAGGTCCTGGATTCCATCTGCATCAGTGAGGCAGAAAAACAGGCTGTTCTCACCCTTATCAGAGAGGAGGTACACTCTTCTATCACACTCATTCATCAGTGTTGCATGTCATCATATGTATTTATTTTTATTTTTTTACTTTGACAAGGTTTCATTCATGCACACAGTTCATGCTCACAGGTAACGTCTTCTTTCAGATCATCACTAAGGAGGCTGAAGTCAGTGACTGGAAGAAAAAGTATGAAGACTGCAGGAAAGAAGTGGATGAGATGAGGTTAGAAATATGAGAAACCACTACCATGAGAGTGGTCGCGTAAGGTTTTGATAAACTACGATAGGTTAACTTATCTCACCTCTATCACCTTTAAAAGCAGAATGAATGAATATGTAGCCCTTAGAAACCATTCTGTGTCTTATTACAGAAAGATTGTTGCAGAATATGAGAAGACAATCGCTCAGATGATTGGTGAGTGGAAATACTGAGAGATATATTTGACCAATTTTTTTTTCCCCATCAAATCAAAATTTTCCATTAAATCAAACATTCCAAAGAATTTGTGTTATCTCTTATCGAGCCTGCAGTTATGATTTCTTATGTCGCATCAGTGAAAAACCAAATTCCTCCCTGCTTGTGAATAAAAATGCAATATTTCAAGCAGTTGAGTCTGAGAAAAAGTTGTGTACCACGCCTTAACAATAGCTGCTTCTTCTTCTGTCAGAGGACGAGCAGCGCAACACTGTGAGTGCCCAGAAGGCTTTGCACACAGTGACGATGGAGAAAGACGCTGCCCTGGCAGACCTGAACTCAGTGGAGCGCTCGCTTTCTGACGTCTTTCGCCGTTACGAAAATATGAAGAGCACCCTGGAGGGCTTTAAGAAAGTAAGGGGTATATGCCTGTCAAGTCCAAGTGCTGTGATGATGAGCTGATAGTAGCACAAATTGGAGGATTGTAAGAGGATTAAGGTCAGAATATGGTTGGATGGTATCCTGTGATTAAGGGCAGTGGTCTTAAGAGCAACAACACAGGTTTAGATCAATATTTCATGGTTCCCATCTTCGTCAGATGCCACATAAAAACTAATTGTATGCTGAAATCTTTACCTCAGTTTGGTCCAGGACTTAAATTGACTCCTCACTTTATGTGGTTCTATTGGAAAGACTTCTAGGTGTAAACGTGTTAAATCACAGTGTAGGGCATTACTCTAGTTAAAGACTCGAGTTAAAGGAAGAATTAGAATAACAAAAGCATTCACTGTAAAGATGACTTCTAAGGTGCACTGTGTTTGTTTCCTCGTGGAGAATGAAGAGGTGTTGAAGAAGTGTGCACAAGAGTATCTGGCCAGAGTCAAGCAGGAGGAGCAGAGATACCAAACACTAAAGCTGCATGCAGAGGAGAAACTGGACAAGTATGTAGAGAGCAAATATAAAACTACAATAAGAAACGAAACACTCGACAGATTCAGTTTCTGTTAATTATCTCATTTCATGCATCTCTTAGAGCTAATGAGGAGATCGCTCAGGTGCGTGCAAAGGCGAGCGCAGAAAACATGGCGATGACCGCCAGCCTGAGGAAGGAACAGATGAAGAACGAGTCTCTGGAACAAGCCCTGCAGCAGAAGGTGAATTGCATCATGGATACAAAATCTGATCTGAGCCCCATTTTGTGTGTAGTAGTGATGGACGGGCTGACAGAGGAAGTCAGGCAGAAGGCTCTTTGGACTATTATGTTTAGAGAAGACATTGTCATTTATAGCGAGAGTAGGGAGCAAGTGCAAGAGAGTCTGGAGAGGTGGAGGTATGCACTTGAGATAAGAGCAAGCAAGACAGGTGTGAAGCTGCAAGGAGCAGAGATGGCGAAGGTGGATGAGGTTAACCTGGGGTCAGCGATCCAAACAATAGACAATGCATTTCAATTCACTTTTATATACAACGCCAAATCACAACAACAGTCGCCTCGAGGTGCTTTATATTGTAGGGTACACCCTACAATAATACATGACCCCACAATAATACAGTAATAAGACAGTGAAGAAGAGAGTGCAGGCAGGGTGGACATGCAGAAGGGTGGTGTGACAGAGGTCCATAGTAGGGATGAGGTGAGAAGGATGCAGATGATCCGCTGTGGCGACCCCCAAAGGGAAAGGCAAAAAAGTAGTTGAATACAATAAATAGTCTGGACTTGGACTGGATCATTTCCAAATAAGTGTACTTAAAGAAACAATCCGATTAATATTTACATATGATTTGCACTTGTATTTGTTAAACTAAAGGGATCATGCAGCTGGCTTGCGCTGCCACACAGCTGAGGTGCACACCATGAAAGTTTAGTTACAGCTTGTCACACTTGAACGATCACGAGCCACTTCCTTCTACAGTGAAGTTCGCTAAATAGAAATTTGTTCCTACATGAAACTGCTTACAAGAAAACTTTTGTTGTGTTTTTTCTTCTTCTGGGTATCTAGGTCATGATTTCTGTCAAATGACAGCGCTGCTGAGTTTTTAAAAAAGCATTTTTGGTGGTTAGACGGTATTTACTTACTTTCCTCTATTCTGTTTTTTTACAGAATCAAGAGATCGAAGAACTGACAAAAATCTGTGACGAGCTGATTGCCAAAATGGGAAAAACAGACTGAGGATTTCTTTATGGGAATCAACCATGATTGTCCGTTCCTCTGGCCCCGTGCATGCATTCAGCCCTGAAGCAGTTCTTATACCCTGTGCCTGCCCTGCATCTCAGAGCCTGCTTATGTACAGACGTCTAAAGTAACTTGTATACTACGATTGCACTACATGTGACAGGAACCAAGAACGCTCTATACATGTTAATTACGTGTGATTATCTTAGTTTGTTTTGACTTCGTGCCCATTTTGAGGCCATCTGGGGGCCTTGTGCTTTTGTCAATCATTCCAGCGAACAACAGCTCACTTGTGACTCAACTTAATTTTCCCAGCAGCTTAACCGCTAAATTCCCAGCAACTCCTCATGCAGGGTGACATCAGATTTAATCTAGGTCGAGATTTGTTTTAAAGTTACATTTCAGCTCAGTTTTGTAGAAGGAATATTTTCTATAAAAGAAGCAGTCTATAAAGTGTATTTTTCTACGACGCAAACGTGGGTTTTATGCTCACCGAGGAAGGCTCAGGGGTATTTCGTCAGGGTTGAATGAGGTCAAGGTTAAAGTCAAGCTGCACAAAACGGGAAGAAAGGGGTTTAGGATCATTTGAGGAAGTACAGCAGCCCACAGAGGCTTTTGTTTGTTTGTTCAGTTATGATATTGAAAGCAAGCTGCACATAATTAATATCATTTGTTTAAACTGGTTCAGACGGCGGCACGTTTGGGATGCTCGACAATTCAAAAAGCCACAGAATATTAATCAGTCACTTTATATGTAAAAAAATAAATAAATTAACCTGACAATCACATAAAAATTCACGGCTTCATCCTGTGTGCATAAACACAAATTTGACTAACTGGTGTTAATGATCGCGAACAGCTGGAAAGGAGAAAAAGAGTCACTCTGTATGTCAGCTAAAGGCTATTATATTATTTTAAGTGCTGCTGTTCTGTGTGTCAACAGTTTTTGTTTAACTTTCAGTATGTCACCGATTGCTCACTAAATCACATTTATCTCTCAGACTTTGACACCTTTGTATTTTTTTCCATTGCTTATGTGCGATGATGAACATGTGAGCCTTATTGCTTGTGTTTACAGCAGTACACTACTAATGCAAGAGAAAAATATCAATTTATTGCATGTTTACTTTCACATCTCTGCATTTTTCAGAATGCACACAGTTTTTTCTTAGCACACCAATAAAAACTAGATCGGCACAGCGCCGCAACAACAGTAAAATTAGAGCTGGTTCCTATATTATACAGAAAAAAGTTTTCTCTTTTAGAAAAACAAAAGAAATGTGTGAAAAGATCAAAGCTCATTCAGGTTTTATCATAAACTAAAAATATAGGCCTTTCATTTTGGTGTTGGTACTTTTTGGTCAGTCACTACTGTAACTTTCTTAATGTCGGATAACTTAATTGGCTTTGTAACTTTAGCCCCTGTAATTATTTAAATATATATTTGTGAATTAGAAATGACGATCTCACTCCTGTGTGGAAGCGACTTGAGCGTTTGTACATCCTTCCTGAATAAACCTAAATAGAATTTGTTCTGCTATGTTTGATTTTTGTTTTCCTGTCTGAGTTCTCTGTATGTGTCAGTGTGCATGTGATGGCCGCAGCTTTGGACTCGCTGCTGATTACGATGCATACCGCTTACATACATTACATTTTATATGCACACTGTAAAAAGCTTTAGTAGTTAGAAAAACAAACAAATTACCTCATAATTCTGTTAATAACACCAAACTAACCGTGTGTCTCTCCCTGGGAAAGCTTGCTTTAAGTCAATTACAGCAGTGTGCTGGCTGTGCATCATAGATGGAGATTACAGCGATAAGACTTTAATGCCCTCAGACACCTTCCCCTCCAGCTCCACCTCAACCTCCCGTGTCTCCTCCATCAGACGCTCATCTCGGCTCATCCACTCTTTCTCTGGACTCTTGAAAAGACACAGTGACCCATCGCCCTGCTGCCATGAAGACTGCTCTGGCTGTGCTGCTGCTCATCTCTCTGGCCTGCCACAGTAAGTTTTTAGGAGAAAGGATCAACTTTGCTGATTACATACTAATTGGAGACTTTGTGGTGGAGAGAATCCATTTTTGGGGGAGAATTAGTCACTATATTTCAAATTAAGCCTGTCTGTTGGACATACTTAAATACCTTTGAGTGTGTGCAGATGTTCCCCAGTCTCAAATTGTAGGAGGCGACAGAAGCTGGATACTCTGCTCAGTGTCTGTGTGTGTGTGTGTGTGTGTGTGTGTGTGTGTGTGTGTGTGTGTGGGTGGGTGAATGGACTAATAAGAAGGTGGTTGCATACCTGCATGCTTGCAGCCACTTTTTGAATATGCATGCTTAGTCTCAAGCCAGGCACTCTCTCCTGTTCTGTCTGTGAAGGCCATGCTCTCAAATGTCACACATGCGTGGCGTCCAATGAGGAAGACTGCAACCGTCAGGGCTCCACCACCTGTCCTCAGTACGCTGATGCCTGCTCCACCATCACAGGGCCCAGTGAGTAAACACTCACACACATATACATGTACAAACACACACAGAAAAACAAGCAGAACCAGTATGATGTGACTGGATACAGTAGTGCCTCACTAGAGGTCAGCACAACACTGACAACCCACTGCTTGATTGTGTCACAGATTCAGGAAACCAGTGCTCCTTAAAATAGTGCTTAAACAGTTTCCATTTCCATAAAAAGAGGGTTTTTTTTTAGTCAATATTAAAATCCATAAACCACAAACTAATAAAACTCACTTAGCTGCTTCTCTTTTCTCATGCATTTAGCTGAAGGGGCTGTGGCAAGACCTTTTTCTGTTGGTAACAAAAATCTGAGATTATTTCACAGAGTGAATTCGTAACAGATCGGATGCATCTGATGATATTCTAAGCACTAAAATGACCTAAAGTTGTTTTTTTTTTCCACATATTGGTCACATGACATCTTTTATGTGTGTGTCCATTTGCGTGCTTGGAAAGTCTTCAGTTACTTCAACGCAGCTTATCCGTCACCCTCTCTGATCTCTTTCAGACACAGTTATGAAGTCGTGCACATACAAGGCCTTCTGTGACAAGGCTAACAGCGGCACTTCCGGAGCCAAGATGCATTGCTGCTTTGGCGATGACTGTAACGGGCCCCACAAGAGTCACAGCCACGGTGGTCATCACAACAGCACAGGGGCAATCTCTTCCAGCCCAGTCCTGCTGATCACAGCCCTGCTGCTGCGTATGGCCTTGAGTCAGCTGTAAATTCCTCCATCTCTTCCTCCCTTTTTTTGTTTTATTTTCCTTCCAGTGATTCATCACCTCCTCTTTATCAGTTTTATTTTTAAGTTCAAAAAAGGGATTTGAGTTGCAGAGAGTTTCATGTGGTTTGTGACAAATATCGTGTTTCAACAAGGGTTTTTGACTGCTGTGGTGGAAGGGAGTGTGGTCTGTTCTGCAGGTACAAGCTGCTTTAAAGCAGCTTCCTTTGTCTAAGTTATCATCCTCTCAAACAGTACCCTTGTTCTCTGTAGCAGCTTGTTGAATTTAAGAGGATTTGAACCTGGGGAGTGTTTGTGGTGAATAAATGTGTACAAAGTTAAGAACAGCTCACAGCTCTGATGCACCCGGGGGGGGACTCGAGTGTGGTTTTGGTAACTAAGTGCTGGGGTGCCTCACTAGTTTAGTGCACAGCTAGCTTGCTTCACACCGTAGAACCACAAAACGAATCTCTTTCGCACGGTAATCTGAAACTGATTTAAAAGATTTAAAATTGTCTGTGATGATGCTTTATTTTATCTGTATGCAAGCTTGTCTGAATAAAGACCTAATCACACCCTTGTTTCGTGTGTGGGTGCAGTGCATGGTAAACTGTGGCTCAGGTATCCTTGGTGTGGCATTTGACACACTGCTCCTCACTAAATTTGTGTTTATGTTAATGTCTCTGATGTAAAAGCACACCTCGGGCGTCTTCTGTACAGTAAAGGAAACATTCAGTCTGTGATTTTCAGCAGCAGCAGAAGGGTCTGCTGAAACTTCAAAGCTTCCTTTTGCAACAGTGTAAGTTAATTTCTGTGCAGTCGCCACAGGATATGAAATCAGTGAGGTAGGTCTCCGTCCTGAGGCAGGTCATATGACGTGCAACCACTTCCTCTTAACAGGAGGACACAATTTTGCCGAAAGCAACAAAAGTGAACACAGAATCCCTCCTGTGAATGTAGATATTTGTTATTTCAGCACTTACAAAGGTGTCGTGCTCAGATCCAGGAGAGACTTTACATGTGTGAAAACTTTAAAACCAGAATCTTGACTAAACTTGGAGTGAGATGTTGAAACTGAGAGGTCAGGTCAGTTCACCTTTTAAGCCCTCTTTTTTTTTTTTTTTTTTTTTAATCAAGTGTTTCATCACAGACCTCAATTGTGGTCACTTTTGTGTAAAGGTGGAATAAAGCAGGCTTTAAGCATTTTATTAGAATACGCTGAGTTTCTTTACATCCTGTGGCAATGTCAGATGGATGACTTATTATTTTACACAACATTTAACACTGAAGTTGCTGTTTTGCAAGTTAGACAAATTTAAGATACTTACTAAAGTTTTATCTATGAGCTCTTCAACTTAAGTACCCATAGAAACTGCCAATAAGGTAATGTGTTAAAAAGGATCCTTTCAGTTTAAAGCCTGAATTTCCATGAACACCTTTGACTGACAGCCTTAAACTCCTCCACACTTGCATATATTTGCTTTTGATGTGTCTTCTTTAACTTTGGATGTTTGTCTCTGATAGCACTGGGCTACACTAGTGCTTTGTCGCTGTGCTTCAACGGTCGTGCTTCGGGATATAAGGTTAGTAAATATAAGTCTGATAACCACAAATGCTTTTTCATGGAATATGTTTTGCATATTTTTGTTGCACGGGATCACATGCAGCTACAACACTCAACTCTTCCAATAGCACGCACTAATCGGCATAACCGACCGTTTTCTCTTTATCTAAATAATGCAGGACTTTCATGCAGGCGAGCGGCTGCTATTGATGACACTGGTCATGTGACACGAGAATTTATGGGGTTAAAGGTCTGCAGAGGAGATCTATCAACAAATACACTTACAACTACACGACGAAGTTGATTTTTTTTTTCCCTTTTTAATGTGTGAAAGCGTTTGAAACAGCATTTTAAAGGGTTCCCGTGAGGCAGTTAATATCTTTAAATTTGAACAACAGCCTCGCTTTTGGTGGAGAACCTTTAACTTTAGGCTTGCTTCATATATATATATTTTAAAGCACCAACTGTTTTTGGCATAACATCTCGCACCTGTCAGCCTCACCTACCAGCGGTAATGACACTGTGAGTCTTGTATTCCTGTTTATCCAGGTTTACACTCCCTTCCCTTTCAGCTGTTCTATGTGAACTACCGGGTTCATCTGAGTGTGTGTGCGTCTCGTGTTTGTCTTTTTTTTTTTTTTTTTGAAACTTAAAACTGAAGATAAAAGTAGAGTGTGTATGTGTGTGACAGAGAAAAAAGACCTGTTCAGATTAAAGCAACAGCAGACAGGAGGAGGAGGAGGAGGAGGAGGAGAGCCCTGCTTGTGCTCATGGGACGCATAGATCACATCCGGGGCTGGTTTATTCTAATAACGAAACGTCCAACCCGGAAAAAAGGACAAGTCTTCTGAAATCGGATCACACAAACAAATTGAAGAGGGTGTCGGAGTTTCACGCACGCCGGTCTTGCGAATATCCACGGCTTATTTTAGGTTTTAAAAACTTTATTTAGCATGCTTCTGTTCACCAAACTCGCGTCTCTCTCCGCTGCTTCGTAGCCCTGCGGGGCGCTGGCTTTGGCGCACGCCGACTCTCCATAGCGGGTAAGTTAAGTCGACAGGGGGACTTTGTGTGTGCGTGTGTGCGCGTGTGCACGCGCGGTACAGTAGGTGTGGCTGGCCGTTGAGTCGTTGGATCTGGTGAGTCAGTGCAGGTCATCTGAGCTGAACAAATGTAATGTCTGTCAGGTGTTGCTGAGTAATTGCGCCTGATCACATTTTGACACTTTTCATTGCATGCTCATAATCACGTTGGACATGCACGCGCATGGCAGTCAAGCTTGGTATCCAGGGGCGTGCTGCACGCCGCAGCTCTTACTGTCAGTTAAACGATTTGCTCGATTAACTGGTCCACAAAATGCCAAACATCTTAAAATAGCGCTCCAGACTAGACGAAAACCCCCCAATTGTGTTCCGGATTTCAAGATCCGGATTTCTGCTTTTGTATAATCCTTTAAGATCATTTTATTTATTTATTAAATTTTACATAAAAGTGATTGTAGGGAGTGTTGAAACTACCTGGGTCAAGATTGTTTGATGACACAACAAACTGTATTTTTATTTTTATTTTATTAAGGAGCTATTCACCGTTTTCACACCTCAAAGTTAACTCAAATAGCTCTGGGGTGAACTTTGATGAATCTGAGAACAAAGTAAAGCATTTACCAGGCAGAACAAAAGATGCTGCACTGCTGTAATATGTCTGTAACAAGTTCCCCCAACGATTAAGAAGAACATGACTAAATCTCGCAGACATGCCACACGTTGGTCTAAGAGATTTACTATCAGTTTCTGTCAAACTGTGTTGTTTGCACACAGATGAAGCAGATATGTAAAGGTGCTGTAGGTGGTTTTCATTTCATTACCTTGGATGTGGTATAAGTCAATTAATATCGCTACTGTGATCTGTACATTCTGTTTTCCTGCACACAAACTGATGATTGCTCTGTTTATATTATCCTGCCACGTTTCAAAGCTAAAGTACTTGATAGAAATGTAAAGACAGTTGAAATGACATTTGTCAGTTTTACCAAAGATGCCACAGTTTCGCCGCTGTTTGTCTTCATAATGGCTAAGCCAGATGTTTTCTGATGCCCAAAATGGTTTATTGTGCACATGGGTGCATGTGTGGGGAGTGTGCTACTGTCAGAGCTGACCTCTGTGGCATCGTTTTCATTTTTCCATTACACCAAGGCTTTCTGTAGAGCGCCTCTGTATCTTTGACCTATTTAAATAGCAGCAGACTAACACATCAGAAGCACAACCCACTAATTTTTTTCAAAGCAGTTTCAAAATGAAACATTTTCTTACCCACGAACTCAAAAATAGATTCACTGGAGATTCATCGGCACGGTGAAGACATAGTCTGTGTTTGTCTTCTGTTCCTCTGAGCGGGTTGTCTGAATATTTTCATGGAAATGTTGATAATTTCCATCTCCTGAAGGCTTCCGAGCCAGGACGAGCCCGTAAAAAAGTACTGGCAGGGCGCACGGCCATTCAGTCTTGATTATGTATTTTATATGACTGTCACGTTATAATTTTTGGTCTTGTATAAAAAGATCAGTCACAGATGTGGCCTAGTTTGCCATCATATTACCTTTGTGGCCTCATTACATTCAAGTTTTTCCATAGATTCAAATCTAGTAAGGATCTTCCAAATGGATCTATTAATTTATTTGATTATTTATTTTACTGGGTGCATCCAACTTTGGAGTTTGTCTTTGTGATTACTTCACATTTAGTTGACAGAGATGCAAAAGAGGCTCCGTCAACAGTGAAAGTTCCTTTGGCAACTTAAGGAGGACAAGAATATAAATGAAGCCATAAGCCTTGTGGTTCCCCATAAGAAAAATAAATACTATGAAATGTTTGCCAATTGATAAAATGTAATTAAAAGTCTATAGAGCTGAGGCTCTCTGGGCCAAATGAGCCTCGACTGTGTTGAGGAATCAGTCAGCAGCTTGGTGATTCACACGCATGGCATTGTTTCAATGAACACATCTCACCAGCTTTCTTCCCCTCCTCTCATCTTCTTTCTTCCCTCCCTCGCTCCCTGCCTTTCCTCCCTCTCCTCTCTCCTTGCTCCTCTCTCTTCTCTGGCCAATGGAAATGTGCGTGTGTGCAGATCATGAGTGCAGTCTGTAATTTTTGGCTGTGGTGGAGGGCCTCAGCTCAGCCTCGGGCTTCAGGGTTTGCTGCACAGCCTCAATCACGTCACATGAAAAACTGCTGAGTGCGAGTGGTCTATTTCTTCCTGCGTGTGTGCGCGCATGCATGCCTGTGTGCGCTTGAACACTAAGTGAAAGATGATTTATCCTCCACATCTGCCTGTCTTTGCCTCCTGTTGCTCCCTTCACATGTTGTCTCTCTTTGTCCATCCCACTCGAATCTTTCTCTTCCTAACTGTCCGTCTGTCCCCAGTGATATGTGATATCGACAGCATGCCGTACGTGGACCGGTTGAACCGTGTGTGCGGCTTCCTGGACATCGAAGAGAAGGAGAACAGCTGCCGCTTCCAGAGACGATACTTCATCCTTGACACGCAGGGAAATGCACTGCTGTGGTATATGGACAACCCTCAGGTGCTCCACACGCGCATGCACGACCCACACTTTCACAAATGGCAAGAGGAAATGAAATTGACCAATAGTGGTCATATAACCTTGGACTCTGAGCCAACGATGAGTCTGTGTATTTGTGTTTGTATGCAGAACCTGCCCAGTGGAGCCAGCTCTGTTGGCAGCCTGAAATTAACCTACATCTCTAAGGTAAACCACTTTCATGACTGACTCTGCAGTGTGGTTGCATACAGTAAAGTCCAGCGCACCAACTTAGATATCTAAAATGCGAGCACACAAGAATTCACAGAATACACACAAATAGCATGCAAATTCGTGCAAGAGTTCATAGATACACAAAGAGGTCAGAGTTATCTCTAGTTAACGGTCACATGCAGCGCAGAGCTGAGGCAGACGCTGTGAAGTTTTCCAGATGTCAGCGCGCTCACTGAGGTAACCACAGATAATGACATCTGGCTCCTCTGCACTGCAGCGCTGACGGCTTCTCCCTGGACACTCAGTCAGATCTATGTCAAAAATGTGAATCTTCTATTCCTCTGTTTTTTTTCACTCCTTTCAGTTTATATTCACATTTCTTTTCTCTTCTTCTATCCTCAGGTGAGTGAAGCTACAACGAAGCAAAAGCCCAAGACAGAGTTCTGCTTTGGTGAGTTTTTTAGGGAGGAACAGAGTGACACTGATGAAATGGTTCACAATCACATAACCTCCCATATGTGATAGTATTGTCCATTGCATTTAATGTGGATATTTACGGAACTGATTTCTTCTCCGGCAGTCATCAATGCACTTTCGCGACGGTACTTCCTGCAAGCCAATGATGTGACCGACATGAGAGACTGGGTGGCTGCTCTCAACAAGGCCAGCAAGATAACAGTAAGTGCCGTTACATGAGAAAATGCTTGATCTAGCAGTTATTGGTGGTGTTAGGGTGGGGGAGTGAGGGTTGTTTCCACCTGAGTGCAGGAAGCTGCAATTTTGCTGCGGTGGGACTGAAACCAGTTTGACCCAGGCGGCTGCAAATGCCAGCCCGTTGCCCACAGATACCCCTTCGCACACACACACACGCACATACACACATTGCTGAATGAGGAAACTGTGAATGTGCAAGAAGACGAGTGATAACGCAAACGTCACTGCGGTGAAGGTGTCGAAACTTGTTCATATGTATTTGCATAATATTTGTGTGAGCTCAATGAAATGTCCGGGGGCCTCGTTGATCAGTGATATTCAGATGTCTCCTGATGGAAGGTAACAGAGAAGAGTGTCTCTCTGCCTCTCTCACCTGCTCACTGACACAGGAAGCGGCACTGTTCACTCTTTTTCACTTCCCCATCGAGGGCAGGGCTGCTCTGCCGCCTTTTTTTTTTTCCTTTTTCTTTCATCTTTTCTTTTTCTTTTTCTGAGCGAGTGTAAAAAAGGAAATCATGATGTAATTGCAGGAATAAAAGTGGCACGGGGGGAGTAAAGTTATTAAAATGCATCTCTTAATATTTGTCTGTTTGAGCTAGATGTGTTGCAGTTTATTAGGAAATGATACATTTAGCTGAATGATTCAGCTGAATGACCAGTTTTGGGAAACTGTAGGCTAGATAACGGCTCTAAAAGCAGAAAATGCAGCACAGCATCACACAGCCGTACTATTGTTTTTACTTTATGACCAGCATGCACCTGCAAATCTGTTGTTTTTCTTCTTTTCCTGCTCCCTACTTGATATACACCCCACGCTAACATTTGTGTGTCTAGTGAGCTTTATTTGCTTGGATACACTTGGTTGCGCTTTTGTGCATCAGTGGACTTTGAGAAAGCTTGCAATCTCTCATAGCAGATCACATTTAATGTGTTTTCAGTTATCTCTGCAGTAAAACAGTCACGGTGTTGTGGCGAGCGTATGACTAAGAAAGTATTCCCAGAGTGAGGAAGAGCGGCTGTGGAAATTAAACAATTAAGTCCTTTTATTTGCTCACAGAGGTGTCCCGTCTCTTCACAGGTGCCTAAGTCTTGCCCTGCACCTGTGAGGCCTGATGTGACCACAGTGATCAGTGATGCTCAAGGAGGGAAGAGACAACAGGCCTACAAGGCTGAGATTATTGGTGGCGTGGTGGTGCACACTCCTATTCAGGTAAAATGAATAGGGGACACACACTTTTTTTGAATTTTTATTTTTTTTTAGCATTATAAGAATGAAAACTGTGGCAAAAGCACACAAAAATGCGGTGTGCTAAGCTAGTCTGAGTTATTGACAGTGGTGGTTTCCGTGACCATGATATCTAAAGTGATAATAAAGATGGTTTTCATGAAATGTTTCAGAACGACAATGAAGAGACGGAAGGGAGAGAGAGGAAGGGCAACAGGCCGGGTTTGCTGAGATGTGGTTACTGTGTTAAACAGGGAAATGTGGTGAGTCTCATAACAGGTTTAGACTGAGACTGAGTCTGAGTAAAAAACGGCATGTGTGGAAATGGTAATGTGGTATGTGTTTCAGAGGAAGAGCTGGAAGAGGCGGTTTTTCACCCTGGATGACAACGCAGTCAATTACTACAAGACTGAGTCGGTGAGAAAACAGAGTTTTCATGTTTTTGCCCATGTTTCTACATGCTTAAGAGTGACTATTATCTTTGTCTGAATATTTTTGTCCCAAATTTTTGAAAACTACAGTGTTATAGCAGCCAAAACATTAAAAAATAACCCACAATAATACAAAAACAAAAAATCTGTCTTAGGAGAAAGATTTTATCCGATCTATTCCACTGAGGGACATTCAGAAGGTGCATGAATGCCTCGTCAAGTCGGGGTGAGTAAAACATGAAAGTTGTCTGAGTCTGCCAGCATTTTTGCTTTCCCTCTGTCTGGTTATCGCTATACTATGTAAACAATTGTGAATACTTGCATGTGAGCAGATGATACACTCTTAACCGGTTTTAAAGTGTTGCATTGCATGTATGGACAAGTTTAGCCTTATCATTTTTAGATGAGTTTCACAGGTTTTAAAAGGGGCCCTTAAATATAAGTTATAAATGGTGTGAACAAAGGTAGTGAAAGTTTGAAATAATGAGGTCAACATGTGATCGTTATGAGCCAAACGTGTAGGCTTCAGTCTGATTTTTTTTTTTTTTTCTACTCATAACTCTGTGAGCCTTCTCAGAGAAGCTCCTCTCACCTGCTGCCCAAACCTTCTGTTTGCGAGAAGCAGCTAATCAGAAGAGAGCTGGCTCAAAGTGAGCAAAAACAAATAGCTTTAGACAGATGATAAACTGAGGAACTGCACCATGGCTCAGTATTAGGAAATTAGGTTACACTTTATAATACGCCGCGTGACTAAAACTGTAATTTCTCTGTAATTAAATTGAACTTTTTTATTTGAAATTACAATCTAATTATATTTCCCTACAAATGCTTAACGGTAGGTAGACTACCAAAAGGTGTTAACAAGTCAGGATTTTACAGGAAACACTGAAATAATTGCACTGTGTAAGTAATTTTATGCGGTACAGTAATTTTAAGTATTGCATAACTGAAACGCACTCCATAATATGGCCCGTGCCCCAAAAAGTACAGCATACTTACAGTATAAGATGGGGAAATATTATATTTTTATCCATAAAATGACCAAGAAATTACAAAATATCTAAAATATTTTAGATATTGATTTTTACAGGAAAAAAGACAGAAATGATACTGTAAGTAATATTACTTACAGTATCATTTCTGTCTTTTTTCCTGTAAAATACATCAAGTTATGCACTACTTAGATTTATTTACAATATAATATTTTTTTGTTTCCTCTAGAAACCTGTCTTTTTACCCCCTTTTTATTCTAGTGTACCGTATTTTTCGGACCATAAGGTGTATTAAGCGAAACAAGCATTGGCATTCATCTTCCAGCTTCACTGTTTATGTTATGCTAGCGATCACGTAGCACATCATTATATACCAGCTAGTCCAACTTCAGTAACCCTACAAACTTCACTGCTGTTTCGTTTTCTGTCTTCATTTATGTTGGAAGTTATAGCAGAGCTGTAAGTTTTAATTTTTCAGAAATCTCTCAGTCAGAACATCATGTTTCGGTGGAAACTAGCGAGCTAACTTCCTGCTAACTTCTAACTCTGTTAAATTTAATAAATTCTGTTTTCATGGATGCCTGGATGTTAAACTTAATTGTTACACCTGGTAAAGCAGCAAAGCTGATCATTTTATTAATGATGAAAGAATTTAGACAGTTTTTAAGTCTCAGTGATGCCGCATTGTACGTTTGACTTTGGGACCTGAAGTAGAAGGAGTTTTGGACCCAGATAACTCCGAGGCTCCTGACTACGGTAGCCGCAATGCTCCGACAATCCATCAAGCGGTGCGGCTTCGTTGCTTACCAAAGTCGTACTAAGACATTTTTTGACAGATGTTTGAGTGCCGTGAACCACATAAAATCGGTTCGAGGTCAGTAAGCACAACCAGAATTCATACATAAGGCGCACTTTCGGTATGCATGTCTTTAAGTATTTGTAGGTAGGTAAATATAATTAGATTACACTTTAAAATAAAATACATAGAAATTCCATTTAATTACAGGGGGATTACGTCCTTAGTCACTGGCCATATTATGAACTATTGCAGAAAATTAAGAATTATTTAGTATTGTAAATTCACAGCTACTGTAATCAAGAGTCCAAGAAAAACTGGAACTGCAAATGATCATCATAGGTCCCCTTTTAAATATCAGTGCAAGATAAAGTTTTATATAGTTTATAGTTTATATAGTTTTAGCTCATGATCCAGTATTAAAGTTGGCCACTGAATACAACTTGACAGCTGGAGAAGTTGTGGATGGTCTTAAAAAATACATGGAAAATACTTTCGTTCAGATCTTTAGTATGAGTTTTTGGCGTTTTTATAAATGGACATTACAAACAAACTTTATTTTCATGTCTACCGTCTTATTGTATGCGCTGTTACAGTGTTTTTCCCCCCTCTGTTGAAACCTCTCTTTCTCCCTTAATAATTAGTCACTTTAGGCTTGAAGTTGAGCTTCAGTTGCGAACCTATTAGATTCATTTGTATATACTTGCTGAACTTGAATGTATAAGTATTGTAAATGACACTGTAGAACACACTCTAGCTTTTGTCCCTTTCTTTAGCTGCTTTAAGTTTTAACTTTTTGCATCCATCAGGGAGCTCCTGCTTAGAGACAACCTCTTTGAGATCATCACCAGTAACCGAACGTTCTACATTCAGGTAAAACCTTGTTCTCCTTTTGTATACAACACTCATTAAAAAAAGGCCTGCATTCATGAAATGAAGGGAATGTCCCTGTTGTATTTTTAGACATTTGAATAAGAACAGAGAAGCTCTGTATTCCCTGGTGACACCGTCCTGATCTGTCGACATGTTTTCTCTAAATGCTCTGCTGCTGAAGTGTGGCGCAGTCGCTTTTTTAAGGAGCATGCGAAGTTTGTTTTTGTGAAAGGGGCACAGCCATCTGTTATCATAACAACAATAATATCCGTTCCCCCTCCTCTCCCCCGGGAGAACAGCTGACGGAGGCGTTGGGGGCTGGATCAGATAGGAAGTGCGGGGATAGAGACAGACTGCAGGCAAGAGCGCTTTTGTTTGTTTGTGCAAGGGAAAAAAAGGAAGTGTGAAAAACAAATAATAAAATGAAGTAAATAAAAACAGGATAACCACAACTTCTCATTCCGTGTGTGGACACTGTAATAAAAAGTGATCTAAGCTAAAATAAAGATGAATATTTGAGTCCTTACACACCTTTAATAGCTTGAGAGCGGATAGTGATCTCCTGTCGTGCATTCTTTCCAAACATAAACACATGACAATAAGTACAGTTACCACCGAGGATAATTTTCGAGTACTGTTCTAGCTTTTTTTTTTCTGATAACATCAGGCAATTCCCATGTAGTGCCAAACCACAATAATAGTTCCCTTAAGGCGCTTTATATTATAAGATGAAGACACTACAATAATAGAAAACCCAAACAATCAGACGACCCCCTATAAGCACGCAGATGACGACAGTGGGAAGGGAAAACTCGCTTTTAATAGGATGACACCTCTGGCAGAATCAGGCTAAGGGGTGGCGATCTGCCAAGACCAGTTATGGTTGGGAAAGGGGGACAGGAGGAAAGACAGCCAGAGATTATTAATAACTAATGATTAAGTGCAAAGTGGTGTATAAACACATATAGAGTGAAGAAGAAATGCTCAGTCCACACCAGCAGCCTAGACGTATTGTAGTGTAACTCAGGAAGGGTACGGGGTCATGTGAGCCAATCCTAAGTTTAAGCTTTATCAAAAAGGGAAAAGAGTGTCCAGGGTTGCCAGTTTGGATTTGTCTGTGGAGCTTGCTCCAAAGATGAGGGAAGCTGAAAGCTCTGTCTCCCATTCTATTTTTATGATTAATATTTGCGTTGCAGTCGAACACCAGCAATATCTTTGCTGATGCCTCACTACCTGCCGAAGCGAGTTCTGGTGCTCTGCCTTTGGCAGATGGGTAATTTGAGCCTGGTTCTGTTGGAGGCTTCTTCCTGTTAAAAATGAGTTTTTCCTTCCCGCCATTGCCAGGTGGTTGCTCATAGGGCATTGTTTGATTTTTGGGTCTTTACCTTACAGTATACAGCGCCGTGTGACGACTGCTGTTGTTGCGTTTTGGCCTTATTAAAGGGCAGGTAACAGGCACAAAAGCTACCATGAAACATAACATGGGCCCTTTCTCTCTACAGACAGACTCGCCAGAGGAAATGCATGGTTGGATCAGGGACATTCAGATGAAGATCCAGGATTTCAGGGGTCCCTCTAAGGTAACTCTATCTTCAGAAATGGATAATTCTTTACTTCTAGCTGTAAGTTATTGGGAGAAAAGTGTAAATCCTTGCTTACGATTGACAGCGGGGATGCTTTTGTCTCTTTAATTGCAGGGTTTTTCTTTTAAACGTGCTTCTTCGTGCTATCGGAGTTACAATCCTTCCTCTACATCTCGTGGTTCGCAGAGTGAAGCAGATAGGAGACCTCAGCTGGTGAAGTCCTGCTCTGTGGCGCCAGGATGGCAGCCCTGGACACCCGTTCCATCGTGTGAACCGTCTATCATGGATAACGAGGATGAGGACAGCGCCTTCAGCTCTGTGCCGCTCTCCTCTTCGTCCACCTCCTCATCTGCTTCCTCCTCCTCAAACTCCCTCTCTACCCAAAATCCTTGCCCCGTCACACATCCGGCACCTTCGGCCAGTGGACTGGGGATGCTCACAGCATCCGCAGATGCGGCGAGTGGGCGTCGAAGGCACCGCTCGCAGCCTCAGCCTCAAACCGGCTGCAGCTTTCCCTTCAGCCTGGATGACGACAGCATCCGCACCACAGATGTGTAATCCAGAGATGTTTGAGGAGACTCCTGCGTGGGCTGTGCTGACACCTGTTTTTAAATGAATGTGACTCCTATTGAAGGGCCACTGTGACCATCTGCCTCAATGCCAGGCCATGAGCTTGGTGCCCCCTACTGGTGAAGTAGCACTTATACAGATGAAGGATGCACCCTGCTGCAGGAAGGCTAAGAGGCATAGTGTTTGTTGTACACAGGACTGTGAACAGATAAAACGGAGTGTTTTCTTTTTCCTTTTTTTGTAAGTGTAACTTCCTCTGAAAACTTGAATGATTTTGTTGATTATTGCCGACAGTAAAATGATGGCACACGCTTTTCACTCTGTTTCTTTGCTCCTATCAGCAGGACCCCATTATCACCCCAGTTACAAGTGTTCACATTCACAATATATTTTTATGTCCAAGCTTGTTTTTGTGTTTAAATGTATCAGACGGTTGTGTTTCTGTTTTTTTTGTTTTTTGTTTTTTTTCCCGGGCCAACAGTGTTTTCCTTTGCTCTTGAGGGGCATCATGTGTGGAAAAACTTCACATAATAATTAACAAGCATGTTATACCTGTTGTCTTTCATGTGTTTTGCCATGAAAACCCTCAGAGGCAAGTAAAGGGGGAAAAAAATCTGGTGATCCATTTCTAAACCTGCTCTATGTTGTTTCTTCTCTTGTTTGTATGAATTAAGAATGGCTAACATTTTTTTACATTTCATTCACTTTTTGCTAAATGTCATCTATTTGCTCTCTTTCTGAAAGGCTTTGCTCTTGCAATAGTCATTTTAGCCACATTAAGCCAACACTCCATTTTTAAAACACACAAAGCCGGACATGTTTCCCTTTAGTTGGATTATTGTGTCTTAAAGGGAGCACACAAGTTCACCCATGGCTTGACACGCCTTCCACAACAGCAACTCTAAGGTACTAGGAAGATTGTACAGTTGATGCGAAGAAGAGTAACACTAATGACTGTGTGCACGATAACATCTGTATCAACACAATTTACTTCAGCTTGTGTCCGCTGGCATGTTTTTTCGCAGCATGCTGGGAAAACCCAACCCACCTACGTACGTCAAAAGAAAAGCAAGATGGGACCTTTAGATAAGTTCTTAAGACATAATATATGTGCTTTGTTTTTAAGAGTGGATGAAGAAATTAACATAAATGCTTTTACCTTAGAACATGGCACAGTGGGACCTGTCACCCTCTCGTGGCCAATATAAGTATTACAGAAATGGCAAAGGGCAGGAAATTTTTTTTTTCTTCCTTGTTTTCAGTGAAAAACCCCCATAGAAAAGCATGTTTTTCTGACAAAAGGTTTTTCTTCCAGCTGTTTTCCAACATGAGAAGAAAGTGAGTTGGAAAAATGGTTCTGACACTGGCAGCCTTTGCCTCTTTTTTTTTTTTTTTTTTTAAATGTGCCAGAGCATTTTAGGGGGAAAATTTAATTTAGAAAATTAACCTTGCCAAACCAGCCCTTGTTTTTCATAAACCCGGGATGGAGAACAAGTTAGAGTTTGCAAATGGATCTCCGCAATTTTTTTGTTCTTGCTTGCCTCTCAGGGCTTTCGTATCCACCACTATTAATATTAATACTTGGCTTAAAGATCAATTTTCAGTAAGCTGTGACTCTTCCGTTTGGTTTGAACACAGTACCATACTAATGCTGCAGTGTTTTCATGGTACTAAATTAGCTCAGTTGTTGGTAAAGCAGTTTTCTTTTTGCAGAATTATGTGGGAAGATTTGCGACTGCCTTGGGTAATGTTATCTGCACTTTGTGTTTCTTATTTTTACTTTTTTTTTTCTTGTTTTGTCACAGCTTTCACACCATGTGCTACAGTTTCCTCTTAGATTATGCCTTTTGTTTTTTTTACACCCTTGTTAGGTTCACCTTGAGATTTCATTGATGTGGTACCAGGTTTATTCCTGTTTCCGTTTTCTGACGCTATATGCACTCATCTGCCTGCAATTAAGCTTAATTTTCTTTCTTGTGAATAAAACAAGGCTTTTTATTTGTCTAGTTTAGGCTGTTTTTGATTTTTAAGGTTTACGACTTTCCCACCTCCTGTCATGTAATGCCTTGTATGCCCATACAGAGTTTAAACCTAAACACATTGTAACATTAAGGTTATCTTTTGATCGAAGTGATGCTGGTGAGTCTTAAAAACTTTTTATGTGTTTTCTCTGTAAAGGGCGAAAATCCCCAACTTCCAAACATTCAAAGGGTCAGTGCCAGCACACTTGCCCTTTAACACTGTCACCTTAAAACACATGCATGACATATAGACACAAACACGAGCGTGCATGCACACGCCAATTGAGTGGCCAGAGGCTGAGTTAAGTGAAGTGTTTCACACATCCAGTGCAAAGTCCATTAGATAAATTGCCCTAAAACTCTGTCCTGACCTCTGTCCACTTCCCTCTGTGCCTCCTAGGGCAGCTGTGCGACTGGTGAGGGTGAAATGTCTCCAACTGAACAGCTTAAATTGTGTCAGTATAGGTAAAAAGGCCCTCAGTGCTCGTGAAATGTCAGCTGTGTTGAAATTAGTTTTCAGTCTGTTAAAGACAAAGCTCCTGGAGGTAATGAGAGAAATCCAAGCAGAAACACAGGAAAAGTGGAGATGAAGCCAGTGACTAATTTTTTACGAGGTTTAGGAAAGAAAAAAAAGAAATGAAGTGGATAGGGGGTGACATTCTGGGGAACGTGTACCTGTGCATGACCTCCAGGTTTAAAAACTTCCTTAACTGTGGGGCTTGGCATGGATCTGAATCTTGAAAGCAACATAGAAAGCTCAGAAGTAATCTGAGGAGTTTCTTGCTTCTCTGAGTTTGTTCATAGTTTGAGAAACAAAGAGATAAACGTCTGGAAATACAGCGTCACGGTAGAAGCCTTCGAGGTTGAACTTCTTTTTCCTGTCTGCACAAACATAACTTAAAGGTCACACAGCACTTCGGTCTGATGCCTGTGAGTGACGGGCAGCTATGAGGGCAGGCAGACACACTGCTCCCCTAAATGTTAATGTTCCCACATGAATGACTCTGCAGCACACTGCACTCTCTCTTTCTCTCTGCCTCCTGCTCACATTGGTTACACTCTGGTTATTTTAAATGTTACAAGATAAAATTATTTCTCTCAGCAGAAATGATTTTAAGATTAAAGCTTGTTGTTGCTTGTACACCGATTTGAGGATTTATTTGTTTCTTATGACATCTGATGATAATCATCTCTTATGCTACCAGTTATTAGTTCCCCGTTTGCAGAAGATTACCACTAGAGGGAGCTATGATACACCGCACTTCATTCAACATACTATGAAGCTGTCAAAACACTCAATGAGCAGCATGCTTGTAGTTCAGTGAGATTACATTGACTTGCTGTAAACTCCCTAAAAAGTCTGACAAGAAGCTGTAAAGCCTTTCAGCATTAAAGCACTGAAATAGTATTTTAAATCTGAACAGTTGCAGCATTTTCCCAATGATTTTCACACTAATCCCCTCCAAGATATAAGCACAATAATAAAACCAAGGAGGGCAAATAATAACAAAGACTTGTTTAGAAAAGAAGTGTATTATCAGTAATCACAGACTGGCTGTATTATATAAAAATAAACACATTAAAACTAGACAGACTCGGTCAAGTTTTGTTCTAGCGAAAAAATATTTTGCATATAAATTTGATTCTCCAGAGGTTTAAGGGTTACTTGTGTTTTGTATAGCTTATAGGCCTTGAATACAATCCAGTGCAAAAATGTAGACACTGTGGCATGAATATCCAAGTGGGACTTGAAGTTTATGTGTCAAGCTCTATTTCATACCCTTAAAATCTCAGAGAAGCTGAGCATCAAGACCTTTGATGGTGAGTTACCCGCATAGAGTTTTGCCCACAGGTCAATAAACTGAGAGTGTTCATTCATTCATGGGTAACAGTGTTGTAAAGCTCTGGAAGAGTGTGTCTGTGACACTACTTCTAATTGCAAGACTTTCTCGGGTTCCTGTAGTTCAGATTAATAATAGCTAATAATTCAGATTAAACTAGTTAATGTGTAAATGTGTGTGTGTGTGTGTGTGTGTGTGTGTGTGGAGTCCTTTAGATAATGGTTTAGGTAAACCATTCTGGTTTAGTGTGATGTCATATTGCTCTGTTATTAGTCCGTTAATTCTCTGGTATTACAGATGAGCAAAGCATTAAATTAGTGCCCAGCAGAAAGCAGAGGCTTTCCAACATGTGTAATATGAAGTCATATTAATGTGGAACAGGTTTTCCTTCATCTGGACTCAGAGGCCCCCTCTGGACCACTGCCAAACCTCCACCCTCCGCTGTTCCCACATCAGACCACCTTACAAACTGGAGGCAGGGGGGGTTTGGAATGTATTTTGCCCTGTGTGATGTGATTGTTTGCAGAGAAATGGGTTGACCTTGCCCTCCAATGCCACACACACATACACACACTCGTTCTAGCCGAGCTGGAGGTGTGTGAGACAGACCTGCTGAGTGCAGGAGGTCTGGGACCCCTTCACCACTTCCTCCAGACAGAGAACAGAGGATCCAGTCAGCTGAAGCCAGGATGGGACAATAATGAGCCTTCCAGCAACCACCACCACCTCATTTATTCAAACTGTTGCCTCTAGCTTTTCTTCTTCTGGACCAAGCAGCTACAGGATCATACCAAATGAAGAGTTATACCCTAAGAAGCCGATTTAATAATGAGATTAAGCACTTAAAACTAAAGATTAAAATATTAGACGTGGGACTGTTTTAAATAGCAAGTACACAAAAGTATTCAGTCAAACATGAACTTGACTGAATACTGAGGTGTGTGCCCTGTAAAAATGTGGTTTCCAATAGTAAATGTTTCATTTTCAAAGAAATGTGCCTACATTTTGAGAGCAATCGGATAGTTAGACAAAAAAACATTTGTTCTTAAAGACAAGTTTCAAACTCATAATTTAAATGATAAATTAACGCTCTTTGTTAAGTAAGATTCTTTTAAAGAATTAGTAGTTTTGTCACTATTTGGTTATTAATCCGAAATATTTCTCCAAGGTTTTTATTTTATTATCACAAATATTTATAGGCCGTCTATAGAAAAATGGTTAAAATAAAATTCTCATGTTTTAACGCTTATAAAGAAGCGCCAAACTGCGTGTATTTTAAGCGGCAATTCGGCAGGTTTCGATTTAGCTTGCAGGCCCATATTAATAATTAATTGACTTTTAGCAAATATTTCTGGGAAACTATATTTAAACTTAAAAAACCTTGTGTTTCGAGGAATAGAGAAAATACTTGTAATTTTCTAAATAAATAAACGGATTGCAACAACCTTCCAATAGCCTGAAAACCAAAATACATTAATAACATGTTTCTTTTATGTAGGAAGCCCTCTGAAATATATATATATATTTTAAACCTTGTATGTTTGTATGTGGGTTTGCTGTTTCAGATAGATTAAAAAGCAAATGAGGTGAGTAATTGAACCAATGTTAATTGCGAAAAAGTTTATTGTGGGAATTGTCCAGCCTATTTCTTTCTGCAGAACTGTTGTTTCAGCGGTGTCATCATACAAATACAGTTTTAAAGAAATGCAAAAGAGTCTTTGTTGTGTAACAATATTTATCTATTTATCTACAAAATAATCTACTGCAGTTTCTCTTGAATTTTCATTTTCCACCTCCCAAAAATGATTGTTTAGAGACGACTTTAGAAACTATGCTGGTACTAAAAATATATAACATGTGGCCTATGGAAGCTTTTCATTCTAAACTTCACATCAGCGTGGCAATCAGTGGGAAAACAGTGAATAACTTATCAGATCAAAATCCACGCTGCGCGTAACCTAATCGTCAGTGCCATCTTAAAACGCACAGATGTAGCGTGCGTCTGAGCGTATATACTGTTAGGCTTATTGGCGTGGTGTCCGAGCAGCTCGGAAACTTGATGGATCTGCATTTACACACATGAACGCACACTAGCACACACACAATTACACACAGAGGGTACGGACCCTGTCCCTCCCAGTGGCAGCGCGCTCGCTGCAGTACCCGCTTGTCGCGTTATGCAGGAGAGGCTGTGGACCAAACTGTAGAGGTCTACACCTGGGATTTGGATAATTTAAAACGGTAAGAGCTGCAATTATGACTGCGTATTTGAACCAAAACATAGTCACGTGCAGGTCGATTAAACCTGAGACTTTCTCGTGCGTAAAAGAGCGCTATTTATGCGCAAGAATTGCCTGCAGGAGATAACATTTTTACATTAATTTGATGTAGTAATCTTAGCGTATCGAATAACTGCTGTGTTATGTCCTAAGCCAGTATGTCAGTACATGTAAGCTCTAGTATTTTCTGGTAAGCTATTTTAGACCTTGGCCACCTATCATGTCTAAGATGGTTATGTCGTGAATATCTCGGATATTTTGCTTAAATTATTAATCTGAAAATCAGGTTGATGCTTAAATTAATACAAAAAAGATGAATGGAGAGACTGCAGTTAAGCTGAATGGTGGAAATGTGTAATGCTGACCTCCCGGTGACCTCTTCAACTTTCAACTCTGGATGCCTCAGGTTATCAAGATCTACAGTAATCCAGTTAAAGTGATGCGCGCTCGCGTCAACTCGATGCTGTTGCTACTATAGGCCCCTCCGTGCCCGAATAATCTCCTATAAAAAAGATCTCTGTATCTAGCCTCGTGTGAGATTATATTTGGGGGTTTATCTTGAAACAACCCAAATCCACGTCACATTTTCTTGGTATGTAGTAGCCTAACATATATGTAGATATATATAGATATATATATAATTGTGCTTTAATCACCAATACGGCAGAGACACGAATCAATAACTTATTAGTACATAAATAAATCTGCCAGCAGTTATCAGCTAATATGTCTTCTTTTTGCGTGAGGGGAATGCTCACACACGAATGAAAATTTGTCTAAAAATCAGACCACGTCTCTCTTATTTTCATTTTACTCTAGCTTTGCCGACAGTCTCCTTCCACTCACCCATCACGAGTCTAATGTTTATTTAATTCGAGCGTAAAATATCTCCCCTCTGTCCTGAAACAGGAAGTAACAATTTTCTCTGATCAAGCAGGACATTTTCATGAATAATACAGATTTTTTTTTTCAGGTAGGAAATGAATCAGCGATCATTTTGTCAACTTGAAGTCTGTGTGACATTAACACCAAGTGAGAAGGCTGTAAAATACATGATTGATGCGGTGGGGAAAATAGACGCTGTGAGAAAAAATATGTATAAATATATATTTTCATGTAAATGTATATAAATAAATAATTCCCTATCGAGGGGTGCGTGCGTGCGTCTGGGTCTCTGTGTGTGTGTTTCTGCGCGCGTGATTGGCCAGTGTCACAGCCATGATTTGGGCTGCAGATACCGATGCACCGTGCAGACCTATGAGAGCGCGGGGATGGCAAAAAGGGGAGGGCAGAGTACGTGAGGCGGACTTGACTCCATTTGTTGTGAAGGATCTGATAAGCTGGGTTCAGATCAAGGCTACCGCTGGGTCCGCGAGGACAATGGGGAGTGAGCGAGACAAATGAGGAAGGAATTACAGGCGCTGTGAGCAGATCTCAGACTTCACCACAGCTGTGGACGGGAAGCAGCGAGGCGGACGCGCCTCTCCGTGTGCGCGCAGGGAGACGGACAGCGAAACGAAGAAGAAAAAAAATAGACCAAAACAAAAAACTACAATATGACAAAGCTGCAGAGGAGACGTGGATTTTTCAAGAACCACCTTGGAAATATTTAAAATTTATATATTTTTTTTTTAATTAAAAAATATATATACGTATACTCGCTCTACAGCCTGCAGAGAGCGCAGGAAGAGGATGAGAGTGTTTTCTGCAGGGGGAGCAGGGCAGTGCATTTGAGGTAAAGGCCCTCAGAGAGAGCACACAAAATAAACATGCCAGACATACAGTGTGGTTATATTTGATGTGCACTTTCAAAACTGCAGGCTGTGATTGTGGTAGCTGTACAGTTCTGTGCACTGTTAACACTGGAATGTAAAGCTTCACATATCATGTACTGTAAACCATGAACTTAGTGCTTTACGGCATCTGTAAGTGCAGTCCAGTTTGGTAGCTGGGATGTTTAGATCTCATAAAACTGGTAGTGAATCTGAGCCTTCTTCGAAAACAATGCTCAAGATCAAGCTGCACGTTTAATCTCATTTCAAGTGTAAATCTGTAATTAGATGATTGGATAAGTTAGTCTATTGTAACTCTATGTGAGCTATTGTAATCTATTATGAGTGATTGGTCTTTTTAGGGCAACAAAGCCAGGAGTTCTTTGTGGGGGTTTTCACCACAAACTCAAATTGTGGCCTTTTTGCGCTCCCTCTAACAAAAGACCGTTTTGCCCCCATATATAATTTATTATTATTTAGAAATATTATTCGTATAGGTGCTGACTTTGAGGTTACCCAATTGGCATCCAGAGTGTCAAACAGCGCATAGAATTTGATCAAATAAACCAGTAAAATGGGCAAATGTCTGGTGTGTGTGTGTGTGTGTGTGTGTGTGTGTGTGTGTGTGTGTGTGTGTGTGTGTGTGTGTGTGTGTGTGTGTGTGCATCAGTGGGACATGGCAAACGGAGGGGACCAGTACGGCCTTGCAGAGCCCCCTGACTCGGACTGTATGGATTCCCCAAAAGAGACCAAACAGGAAAATCCCAGCTTCACCCTGAACTCACCAGCTTCACCGCAGAGCGCGTCCAGTCAGCAGGTACCAACCTGTAGCTTACTCTGGGTTTTAATTTAAATGTACTTAAAAAAAATTAATTCAGTGTTGTTGTTGTTTTTTACCAAACAAATAATAGCTGCTCGTCCAGTCATATTTTTTTCATAGAAATAAAAACAATAATTTCTGGATGCAGAAAAAAGTAACCAAAACTTTGTCATTGCTGTTGGTTTAATTTGCCACGGATTTGGCTTATAATGCCTATTAATTACTAAATAACTATGTAAATATAACTAGAGTTTAAACTTTAACTCGTGCACTCATTATATTTTTGTACAGGGGATGGAGGGAATCAAAGTTTTCCTTCATGATAGGGAACTTTGGACCAAGTTTGATGAAGTAGGAACGGAAATGATCATCACCAAGGCTGGAAGGTAAAACTGTCGAATGACTTTAACACAAAGTAATTTTTATTGGTGGTTCGTGTTGTCCCGCTTGAAAACAATGCAAATTATTTTTAATGTCACACTTTTGATCAAAACATAAGCCTAACGGGACAAAATACAGTACGCGGGTGCCACCGTGCTTCAGCAGGGAAATTTTCTAAAGGAAACCAAATCCCTAAAGGAATCATTTTATTTTTTATTTTATTCATTTAAAAAAATAAATCAATATTTAATCATATATGTCGCTGTTTTTATTTGTTTTTTCTGGATGTGCTCCCTGAAGGAGGATGTTCCCCAGTTATAAAGTGAAGGTCACAGGACTCAACCCGAAAACCAAGTACATTCTCCTGATGGACATCATTCCCGGAGATGACCATCGCTACAAATTCGCAGACAACAAATGGTTCGTAGGAACATGTCTAAAACACGGTATACACACTTACAGGACATTCAAAGTCATGTTCGGGTAGTGAAAGTAGTATGGCAGTGTGTTCGGGGTATAGGTCAGCTTCCCCACCAAAAACATATCTGAATATATAAATGTTTTAAGTGTATGGTAAAACAGAAAGAGGATGATAACAAATATGCAGCTATTTAAAATAAATGAATAAATACAATAATAGCTTTCCGAAAATAAATAAATAAATCAAAATTTCCATTTCCAGATCTCAGATTCCGCCATCTCCTTCCCCCTCTTTGCTTATGAACCTTATATCAAGAAACCTCTGAACTTAACTCTGGGTAAACCTTGTTGTTGTGGGTTTATACCCTCCACTCCACCCACGCTTGTGCACTCTGTAAAGGTCGGGTCCTTCTTGCAGACTGGGATGGCCTAGTTCCCCGTGTTTCCCCCCCGTTTCTGCCCGCCGGTTAAATCAGAATATGACGGGTTCACGGGGCGGACAGACGGCGCAGACCGGATTAAAATCTCCAATTCAGCTGTTTGTTTGTGTGTGTGTGTGTGTGTGTGTGTGTGTGTGTGTGTGTGTGTGTG
>NW_005187407.1:5149119-5155248 GCF_000239375.1 Pundamilia nyererei | reverse complement strand
GTGTGTGCGTGTGTGTGTGTGCTGCTGAAGGGAAATCCGACGGACAACTGACTCTGCAGCGAGATATCTGCCCCTTCAAAGCATCATTTGGTTATTACAAAGACACAAGGGGTCTGTGCCTTACCTGACACAAATTCCCAGCTCAGAGAGTAAAGTTACTGGAAGAGCTCGGTGTTTACACGGTAGCCTGTAAGTCGGTGCTGGTCCGTAGGGCTCTGTTTCACCTTGTCCTGGGAGTTTGTAGAAATATTTTTGCCTTCCGGTGTAGGAGAATGGACAATACTTTCCACAAATGATGAAAAGTTCACACATCACAGACTCCCAGGCTAAACAGAAGCCTAAATCACTTCTGACACCGCGGAATCAATTCTTAATACTTTAGGAGCTGAATGTCCATGGCACTATTGCTAGTTTCCACGCACATGCGCAATAGTTGTTTGGGAAAATACATATCGACTCGTTTATGCTGTGCAAAATACCCAAAGTATGTGGGGGAAAAACTCACCTGTACAAGTGTAACACATTATAAAATGTGCAGATGTTTTCTCTGTCTGTTTCTCAGTGACTACAAGGAAATTAGGAAAATAATGAATAATAAAGATGGTAGACCTTTATTGTTATTTTTCTTAATTATTAAAAAATACAGGTTATGTTAACGATTTCAGACTTTTGCCTGGAAATAGACAAAAACGGGATACGCGCTAGGGCAGTTTAGGAGGAAACGGTTCATTTGGGTTAACCGAGTTAAGGTCCAGATGTGGGTGTCTGCGTAAGCTCCAGCAAAACATAGTTTGTTTAATTAAAGAACCAACCAGGCCTTCTGCAGCCGGCGGCAGCGCTGGCCTGCTACACCACGAAAACCACTGGGACCGTGTGTGTGTGTGTGTCAGTGTCAGAGCATTTTCCGATCCACCGCGTTTCTTTGGTCATAAAGGTCGATAACGGGGAAGGCAGAGCCCGCGATGCCCGGTAGGCTCTACGTCCATCCGGACTCTCCCGCCACAGGGGCGCACTGGAGCCGCCAGCTTGTCTCTTTCCAGAAACTCAAACTCACCAACAACCACCTGGACCCCTTTGGACACGTGAGTCTGTCTGCTTAACAGTATTTTTTGCTTGTTTGCTTTGTTTCTGTGTCTGTCACAGACAGAACAAGAACACACGCTCTGTTTGATACAATAAAAAAAGTTTGTCCTTTGAATTTAGTTCCATTATTTTTACTCATAATAAGCATACAAACCATCAGCTGTCCTAATGAAGGTGGCCTGCGGGCCAAACTAAATAGCTTTTATACGCATTTTAAATAATTAAACCTGAGAGGTGTTTTCAGTGTAAGAAAAATGACTATACAGAGTATAGCACAGGTCCGGTCAGCCAACACGATCTCGGTCAGCAGGCAGGCAAAACCCGAGGAGCCCGTGAAGCTCACTCCTCGGGGTATAACTCACGCGACATCACAACACAACACAAATCACCGCGAGAGCCGCACAGCTCACACTGCACACTTGAGATGAGACACATACGGTTACAGGCGCGTGAGAGCAGATGATAGGCTATCGTTCTGCGCGCGCCTCTTGGTGCCAGTGCATGCGCACGCAGAAAAAAATGGAAAAAGACGAAAGAAAGGACACAACTGTAATATTTTTATACTTGTTAATTTAGAGATAATCTGCAACTTTGCAGTTAAACCGAGAGCCCCCTGCGTAAACAAACGTGGTCTCGCCCAAACGCGCGCAGAGAGGGCCGCCATCCGGCCAAGATCCACTTGTGGAGTTGTCAGTGTCGTGGGAAGTAGTTTAGACCGTGCGCAATAGTTTAGTTTTTAATAGTTTAAAGTTACCAGTATGTCCAAACTAAAGCTTAAAGTCTTTAACAATATCAGACGGGAATGAATCAGAAAGTCTAATTAGACATATGCGGAAATATAGTTTGTTGATGATCAGTGAGTGCTGAACACATTTTTTAAATTCTGCATTATATCAGATGGTTGCTCGGGTGCGTACAATTTATTCAAAAGGCTTTAAATGTCATACAAGATTAATAAACAAAGATTAATATGTTGATTTAAAATGGAGTTTCTTTTATGTATATTTATTTCCTTTTTTCTTTACTTTATAGGACAACATGACCTTCATGAATAATTTTTGCGATTTTTCTAACCAATGCAGATGAAAAAAACCCAAAACACTTGCAGGGTTCACATTACTGTGAGAAAATTAGTCTCGGGTTGTAACTGTATAAACAAAGATCCTTTATTGTTTTTACTGCTGACATTCACTTTGATCCTACTCACAGGTAATCTCTGTTTTAAACATGTATGTCAGCCAAGGATTCTGGAAATCAAAGTACCTTTACATGGGATTAATCGCCACCTGGATTCTAAAGTCTAGATCCAAGCATCTGCTAGTGATTTTCTGGAAACATGACAGGCCTGTCAGTCTCACCTACATAATATCTCCCCCATGTAGATAATACTCAACTCTATGCACAAATACCAGCCTCGTCTCCATATTGTCAAGGCAGATGAGAACAATGGCTTTGGTTCCAAAAACACAGCTTTCTGCACTCACATCTTCCCCGAGACTGCCTTCATCGCTGTGACGTCCTATCAGAACCACAAGGTAAGCCTAATGCAGAGCACACTACGAAGCACTGTTAAACATAGGGAGCCAACTGCAAATGCTGTAGCAAGTACTGGAAGTTTCACAATGTATATGAATACAGTAGGGGTACTCTAAGTAACACAGATGCATTAGAAGTCCTTATAATGGTATAAGAACCCTTTAATGATGCTTATACAGTTTAACAATTGTTGATGTGAATATAGAATGATTTCACTGGCTGAGCTACAGTATGTTACAGTTATTCAAACAATAATGGAAATGGATTTCATAGTCTAATATTTGCACATAAGAGCTGCTCTACTGTCACATCAGTGACAGATGCATGCATATTGTTTGGCCTTTTGGTCAGTAGTTATAGTCAAATTTCTTTCTCACACATACAACGGCTCTCACACACACACACACACACACACACACACACACACACACACACACATTCTTTCACACACACACACTGTTTGTATTACTGTCTTTATTTTGTATCCAAAAAGCCAATTAGCATGCTCTTTGTTTATGCGTCATAGCTTAGTATTTGTAAACATGTAAACATGAAGTTTCTCCCTTTCTGTGTGTGTGTGTGTGCGTTTGTATATGTGCTCGAGCTCGTGTGAGTGTCAGCCTCTAATGACCTGTTTCTTTCCTTTAATCTGAGCTGAGCTAGTTTCCTCGGCATCTATTAGAAACACAGATTGCTGAAGTTTTGAGCCTCGTTGCTGAATACGTTCACATGCGATGGCTTCATTTTCATCACGTTTAATTTTCATAACAAATAACTGTAACTTAAATAGTTACAACTAAGAAAGTTTTCTGTCACAATTTATATTTCTATAGTTTGTCTTTTGATTTTCTTTTAGAAATTATAAATCGTAAGCAAAATGTTTTGGTAGACAAAACAGAAGCAAAAATCTTTATAGCTTTAATGTGGCATTCTTCATTTTATTTATTATATAATTAAAGTTGAGGTTAAAAAACCCCAATAATAATGATTTAATCCATCAGAAGGCAATTTGAGCTTATAACCAATTTGCATTGCATTGTTTTCTGTACATAGATATACTGCAATGTATTTCAACTTTAGCTATAATTATTATCATTATAGTGTCAAGTTTGCATAAGATACTATAGGTAATACATGTACAAAATGGTAATAATTGTTAAATTATTATATTTAATACAAGTATGTAATTATAAGTACAATATACTTCTTGCTTACAATACATTTTATCACAAAGTCTATGTATTAGTTCATATATAAATAAATATATTTCTCAAATATATATAAATATAGTAAGAGTAAGACTGTATTTGTATGACTTTTACACTTACACTTTTACACTTACAGTGCTACAATAATAATAATAATATGATATATTACAGTGATAAAAATGTCCAGAAGAATTATTACAGCTCTTTTTCTTCTTCTTCTTCTTCTTCTTCTTCTTCTTCTTCTTCTTCTTCTTCTTCTTCCTTATTATTATTATTATTATTATTAGAGATTGTATTAATTTTTTCAATTCTTTTGGTGAAACATATTATTACTAAAAAGCTTTATAGTTACATGGTAGCTATAGTTAACACAAGCAGTATAAATAAGTAATATGTAAGACACTAATGTGGTGCTAAATAGAAATCAGAGCTCTTTAGCCAGCAGTTTGGAGTGGGTTATCAGTATTTTCAGCACTTCAAAGTTTGTTTGGACCTGAGCTCGTGTCAGATCTTCAGCCGGCTCGCCTCTTGTGTGATGGTCTTGGACTTTGACCAAATGAAATCCCTCAAAAACCGCAAAGATTTACCTCCATGACATCACTGGGAGAAGTTTGAAGCTTTAACATCAAAGCTCGAAGCTTTGGACCTCTAAAAGCTTTGGCCTGAAATCCTTAAACCTGGCGACTGTTTGGGTAAACAGTTTATTCTGTGTCAGCTGGCGAGAACACTGTTCGCTCCGTTAGAAACGTAAGCAGCTGAGGAATGTTGGCCATGCAGAGCTCCAGCAGTCCTCCTTTTAACACTTGCAGGTCCTCCGAATAATAGTAAACCATTGATTTAGTCAATGGGAAAATAAAAAATAAAAAACAGAGCATGCCTTTGGGCCTGCAGACCTGTGCAAGTAAAATATTGCTCTGCTTTGTCCTCAGATTACACAGCTGAAGATAGAGAATAATCCTTTTGCTAAGGGATTCAGAGGCAGCGACGACAATGAGCTGCATCGCATGGCAAAGTTACAAGGGTGAGTACAGCTTCGTTGATGTGTGTGTGCTTTTGAGCTTTCATAAGACACAATTGCTATTCTTCTTTCTCGACCTCCGTCAGCTGGGAGGGGGAGGTTGTTATGATGGGGTACATATGGTCTAAGACACAAGTGTGTCTGTGAGTGGAGCCAAGTGGTATAAAGAGATGTCAGCCATTGTCACCTGAAGGTTGATCTTAGCCTGAAAACCCGCCCTGAACATGCAGCACAAACACAAATGCACACCCAGCATCATTTCCTTTGCTGCATTGATAAGTCCATGATATCATGTTGCTGCTGGTCTATTTAGGCTGTCACCACTGATCAGCTGACAGGCCTATATTGTGTCGGGTTGCGTGCTGAACTAATCTCCATTTGAGTGGTGTTGTGGCATGCAGTTTAGAGGTTTTTGCAAGCCAATGGGATTGGCTGTCACTGAAGGGAGGTTGAGGAAAGACAAGGGGGGAGACAGAGGGTGGGAGAGCAGCATTAAATGCAGAACCACTGCTTTATTGGAGAGGAGAGGAGATTCTATGTGAAGTGACAGGGATGAATGTTTATTTTTAGAACGTTGAATTATCTCACAACAGCACTGTGTGTGTGTGTGTGTGTTACTGTCTCAGTGGGAGTCAGGGCGATGTGGCCCGCTGTCTCCTGCACATCACTGAGTTCACCAAGAGGGCAGTGTGCACAGAAAGAGATCAGAGCTGAAAGGATGGAGAATATCTAAATAGACTTGAAGGAAAAGGGGCAAAAAACAAGAATTCAACCAAGCAGAATTTAATAATAAGAATATAATAATACATGCACAGAATTGCACATTTGAGAACAGAAGGCTTGTGCTGCTTTCCTGTGCTTGTTACAACATCTGAGATAAACTGTTACCCCATGCTGTAATCTTGTTTTCCTCTCTGTTACAGCAAGGATTACCCAGTGGTCCCTCGTAGTACTGTCCGTCAGAGAGCCTGTTCTTCTGGGAGTCCCTTCAGTGGGGAGGGTCGCGGTTTGCGGGGCTCCCCCGAGGCTGTTGGGTCTCCTTATAGCTGTGAGAACGGCTTGAATGGTAGCAGCCCTCAGGAGCTACTGAGTGCTCCACCCACGCACTACACCCTGCCTCATCCACACCTGCAGTCTGGCCAACAGCAGCAGGTGTACCACTGCACCAAGAGAAAAGGTAAGAGGAAATCGTGTGTTCACACCAGGTTTAAGTAAATCATATAACGATGAAGACAAAGGGAATACTATGGAAGCCCGTTTCCGCCACTAAAAAAAAAAAAAAAG
>NW_005187407.1:5140831-5145594 GCF_000239375.1 Pundamilia nyererei | reverse complement strand
GCGAAAAAATGAAGGAAAAGTAAAATTAAACACAGAAAAAAGCTGTTGCTTGGGGGAGCTCGCGACGAGGCTGCCATACTCGGCGCCATCTTTTTCATCTCTTTTTCATCTTTTTCATCATCATTATTATTATTGTTGTTGTTGTTGTTGTTATTATAATTATATAATATATTTAATTGAAAAATGTTGAAACTGCAAAACCTCGAGGGATTTTGAAAAAACATGTGCTCATTGGCAAGTGATGGCAACCACTTGTTTCAGAAAAGACATGTTTATTATGTTATACTGCCCTGCATTGTTGTATTTTCTATTCCATAATGCACCAAAGTCTTGGAGTAGGTGATAGGTCAGGTCTGGTCTGGACGCAGGCCAGTTTACCAGCTGACTCGTACTTGGCAACATTTGACATTGTTTGCTATTGTACTGCTGAAATAAGCCAGTACTTCCCTGAATGGCAGCATATGTTGCTCAATAACTTGTACTTATTGTTCGGCATTAATGGAGTCTTTACAGATGTTACACATGTCACATCATGGAGGGCCTGCGTATAAATGTCTATGAACTGTAAGTGTTCTTCTTTTTTTCATGGGAAAGTTTAAAATTGCGACATTAGTGGTGAAATGTGTTCACTGGTGATGACTTCCTGAGCCCACGGAGTCCTTTCTACAGCAGAATGTTGTCTATTTTAGGGCACCAAAGCTCAGTATTGGTCTTTGGCTTTGTTTTTTATTTACAGAGATTTCTCTGATTTCTCTGAACCTTTTATTACCTTTATTTGTACAGTGTATGATGAATTAGCTAAATTGTTTGCAGTTTTTCTTAATTAAGAAACAGAAGTCTTATTTTGTAATTAAAGTCTTATTCATAACGGGGGAACCCCTCTTCATATTTACTTCTAAAAACTTCAAGTCTTACAGCCTTAAAATGGGATCAAATCCAAAAACATGCATTAAAAAATGAATGAAATAAAATTTCTTAGTTTCAGCATTTGACATGTTGGCATTGTGTTATTTGTAATTAAATATAATGATTAAAAGATTCACAAATGATGGCATTCTGTTATCTTTAACATTTTACATAGATCCCCATTGATCTGGGTGCGGTTCTGGTGCTTTGATGTCTATTTCAAGGGGTTTTTTTTCTACAAACAGCATTGCCAAAATTTGAAAGTATTGAAAAGAGTTATAGACAGGCCTACTTTGAAATTTGAAACTTCATGTGTACATTTTTTTTGTGTCTCAGCTACTTAAACTGCAGTAAATGGGAAGTTATAAATTGAAAGCTGGAACTCTCGCAGCTCTCATTTATCTTCAACTTCAAATGGAAAACCAGCATTTTTTTTCTCTGTCTTTCTGTAGTGGAGGAAAACTGCTCCTCGGAAAACCACCAGCTTTCATACAAGAAACCCTTCATTGGTAGTTCACCAAGTGAAGGGGAATCGTACTATCACCCCTCCTCCTATCCCCCTCCTCCACCCGGTCTATCCAACAACCCAGCCCTGGGGCTCACTGACTCTCCTTACAGCTCTGACATGGGACAGCGTCAGGCCTGCATGTTTGCCGGATCGGAGCCCAGAATGGATGAACTCAGCTGTGCATCCTGGTCATACCCCTGCCCCATCCCGACTGCCATGACCCCAATGGAGCCCTACCCGCCTTACACCCCTCATCCACCCTACAGCTCCAGTCCTCAGGGCTCTCGACTCAGCGCTATAGCCCACCAGACCTCTCCGCCACTCGGAGAACACATCACCAACGATCCCTACCAGAGACAGAACTCCGCACCTCCATCTCAGAGCTCCCAAAACATTCACAGCAGGCAGCTCGGCTCTCCTCTCAGAGAATATCCCCGATACACGCCCAATCTGTCTCCTCCTCTCTACCACACACTAGAGACGCACACACACATCCGATGTGGGGTGCCAGAATGGAGTGCAGCCTCCTAACTAAACCAGAGGATATATCTAAAGACTGATGAGTGGACAGAGATTCCTAGTCCCAAATTTAAAGAGTCTTCTTTTCGCTCTTCTGAAAGAAGCTGCACTACATATGGACTAAATATGATATTAATTTTGTAATATAATTGTGAAAAGTGTGATCTTGTGCTGTGTGAAGCGGTCTCATCTGTTAGTCATATTTCTCCCCTCTGCTGGAAGGAGTAGTAGATTGTTCAGGACAGGACCTGGACAACAATGATGCTCCAGATGTTCACAAAAGAAAAGCTCCTTCTAACTGCAAAGTGAAAATCAAAGTTTGTGTTTTGTTGTCTTTGCGTAACTCAAAGACTGGTGTGATTCAAATGTTTGCGCTGTGAGCACTAGGCTTGTTCTCCTCTCAGTGACTCCCACTTTTTTTTTGGTATTGTAAAGGATTTAAATTGTGACCCACTGTCAGACAGGCAGTGACATTTACTGACCAAAATAATCTGAGCTCTCACAGCAGAGCCTAAGGGAGATATTTTTCCTCTTTAGTGTTCAAAGCGCAGCTCTATGCTCAGTCTCGGTGAAGGAGAAAAGGCATGAGTTGTCCGAGTGAGTGTGTGCACGCGTGAGCCTGTGTATATGTAAAGCCTATGTCAGCTCAGCTCAAGAATGCTATGAGTTCATTTCCAATGAGACAGGCAGTGGTAGCTGCAGGCACTGCACCATCGAGATAAACAGTTTGTTTAGACCGCGCTACAGGCCCAAAGACCTGTAAACACTGTTTCCACTGCATTCTGGGTAAATGCACAACTCAGCGTCACACAGCTGTCACCGCTGTCCTCTCAGTCACCCTAGCCTGACCAATCAGCTTGCTCTACTCACTCGGAACACGCCAATGAGCGCGTGGCTTTCTTTTATCCTTAGCTGACCAGTCGGATCAGGAGTGCAGCGCGTGTTATGCGTGCATGCGTTGGGCCCATTTTTGTTTGTTTGTGAATTATTCATGAGTCCAGTGGTGATCCTTGACACGTGGGGATTGCTCAGCAATCACAAAGAAACACAGAGCTGTAAATGTTGATACACCAACTCCTGCTGTCTTTTCATTTTAAATCTGGATTAGTTCCTGTCATACATACAGCCTTACTTCATTGCTTGCTGGTTTTGGTTAGGTACGCACATTTCCCTGCAGTCCTTGGGACACTTTCATCCTTGTAGCTAAATGTGAAAAACAAGCAAACAAAAGAAACAAACAAGAAGTGTGGCCCTTTTTGTGAAGAATAGATACAGGCCTCTGTTTTATGTGTTAACAGTCTGTTTTTTTATATCTCTGCCCAGGTGTTTTAACATGCAGTAACTTGTGATATGGTGCTCTAACATTACAAATTATTCATCCAGAGAGAAGATCCTCATCATTCCTTGATATCTATTCGATTTGTGTGTGTGTGAGAAGGTGTGTGCGTGACGTTGAAATAAGAATTGATTGTTCTTTTTAGTTTGTTTTTTTTAGCCCTGTTCCTGCCAATAGTATTTATTACTCTAGATTTGTAAAGAATAATTTGTTGTTTGTGAAATAAGATGGTATTGTTCGGAGATCATTGTTTCTCTTTGAGGGTTTGTTTCCAGTTTTGCCCTCCATCTTCAAGTGGTGATAAATATTTGTGATAAACAAACTTTTCTGTTCTATGAAATTACAAAAAAAGGGATTTATAAACAGAAATTGAATAAATTTTTGAGAGAAAGTCCTTTGGTTGTAGCATTCTTCTTTGTGATTAGGCAGCAAACACAGCAAGGACAAACGATTAACATTCCCGGCGGGTTATTTAAAGTATGTTCGGCACCTCTGGAGTGGAAACTCTTTTAAGTGGAGGGCAGTTTATCTATTTTGAGGCATGTATGAATTTGAAAGATCTGATAACAAGTGTAAGCTCATTCAACAGTGTTGGAGAGAGTTGTTTAAAGTGTAAGAGTGTTTACTATGCTGTCTTATCAAGCATAATGGACCCCAGTGTCTGTTACTCTTCTTCTCAGCAGCCAAACCTCCAGAGCAGTCTGGGAGCTGCACATACCTTGTCCACCTCTTCTTATCTCTGACAGGTTGTTTGGCATCTCTAGTCTCCACCAGCTGGACCGCCTCACTGACAACCTGCTGCCCAGAAAAGGGAGGGGTCTGTTGGGATCGAGGACAAAGGAAGGTGGGGGTGTGTTGGTGGTCCCCACACTTCTCTTAGACTCCTTTCCAAATTGCCGTTTGCCATCCTGCCGTCTCATGTTCCTGTGTCTCCACAAGAAAAACCTTGTATATTGCTACACCTGACAATTCAGAACTGATTTTTTTCTTTTATTGCAAAAGTGTTTAAATAGCCTTTAACCATTGTATTTTAATTGTACTTTATGTTTGTTAGAAGTTTTCAAACTTTCCTTTCCCTTTTGTTCCTTTTGTTCCTTCCTCTGTCTCTCATACACCATGAGGTCAAAGGCTAAGCAGGCAGCTCTTTAGAGGGTCTGTTCCTCGTTAACCCTTTCGTCTCCAGAGACAAAGGATCTCTGGGGCCTCCAATGCTACAAGGAGAATCAGAGAGTTTCATGCCTGCTTATAGTGTGAGGGGGCTCTGTGATGTCTCTTTATGGCTGGGAAGTTAAGAGTAAAGTGCTGGGTTAAGTGTTGAGGTAATATTAAACACAGCAAGCGCAGGTTGTGTGTGTGGTGTGTGTAAAGGACCTTAATTAATCAGTGGAGGACTTTCTCAGACCAGCTGGTTAGACAGTAGATTGATGAACCTTTGTGATCAAAGAGCCTAAGTGGTGCTTATCATTATCTCCCCATCACCCCCCTCCAGCACGC
>NW_005187407.1:5131099-5140740 GCF_000239375.1 Pundamilia nyererei | reverse complement strand
TGCACTAATTTTCTTCTGCTTATCCAAATCTGCTCATCCAACAGTCTTTTCTAACAGCCATAGAGTGTAAACAACACACACACAGACACATCAAGATACCACATGTTAAAAGACTGACATTTTCAAATGTCACCTATTTGGCCTACAGAGCTACATTTTTGTATAGCAACTAAACCATGAGAGTTACTGACTGCTGGGTCGCATGTTAAAGCTGCTGCCCAGCTGTGCACAGCGATTTGTGTTGCAATGCTTTTTTAAAAGACATCAAAGACTTATTTGAAGCTTTTTTCATTACAGTCTGCACTATTTGTTTGAAAATATAAATGTGCACTGGAGTCGCTCGCGGAGCTCCGAGAGGCATTTGCGTGATGTCCAGCATTCGTGATGTCATTTTGTGTGGAATAAGTGGTCTGAGATGGAGCATAATTGGTAAAGCTGATTATGGCTCGTCTCTGTGAGCCTGACGGTGCTCCGTCTCTGTGGCAGTAAAGGGCGACAAGGCTTAGTCCGTCCTGACTAGCGTGGCACTAGTCAAAACAACTGCTACTCTGGAATCCCAAGCTCAGATCAGCCCATTTCCCACGTTTTGAAAGTTTGGGCGTATCTAAGCCTGTAGGATTTTTCCTAAGTGGCTTTCAAGAAACTCCAACATCATTAGCAAACCCTGTTCAGCTTCCTCTGGTATTCACAAATTGAAAAGACATCACTGTAAAATAGGTTGACGGACGCATTAAACCATTTTTTCCACATATGTTAGTGTCACTAATTAGAGTCAGTAAGCTCTGTGTGGCACTAAGAGGACAGCACAATGGCAATACAATAATGTAAAACAATGAATGCCTGGCCATTACATGTAGTGTAACAAAGTAGGATGGCGGAGGTTTATTTGAATGGTCCTATCCATCCTTGTTGTTATTTAAAAGCCACAAGAATGGCGTAATGCTGTTAAGGACGGTATAGTAACAAGACTCAAAGCCAAGCTAATTTCCCCCTAAATGAGAGTTTATGGCTGAAACAGCCCTGAAATCACTGAAGTAGATCTTAATATGAGCATAAGGGCTGTCAAGGATAAGAGGCCAAGTCGGAGTGTGTGTGTGTGTGTGTGTGTGTGTGCGCGCGGGTAAGTGAGTGTGCTTGAGGTTGTCCTGCATGTTGAGTCTGAAAGACAAAGGGAGAGGTTATGGGTCAAACTAACAGCAGACAGGCCCGTTCAGGGTCAGAGGGCTCAGACTAACCTGGTCAGCGATGGCTGTTTATCTATAGACTTCAGAACCATCACCCTGATGGAGCCTGATGGAGCTTTCCCCTTCAGTGCCGGACTCTCACTTTTAGACCACTTCAGCGCCACTTTTGAAGAATAGCTGATTCCTCTGAAAAAAACATACAGACGCAGCATGGTATGTAGGGTCAGGTCCAACAGCTGAGGCCAACGTCTCTAATTCTCCGTCACTCTCACTGGTGGAAGGTAAATTTGTTTAAATAAAAGGACTCTCTGATGTGAGCAGAATTCATTGTTTTAAATCCTAATATGCAACCAAAGTCTTGAGATCAGTAGCCAAACACATATGACAGACTGAAAAGGGATAGAGGTACTCTCCCAGTGGGCGACGGGCCGTCGTGGAGCCAGTGTCCCGTCTCATTACAGCCAGAGGACTGGAGAGGCACGCTAATCCTCCACACCCACCCACCTATCCACACACACACACACACACACACACACACACACACACACACACACACACACACACACACACACACAGACAAATGGAGATGTACACATACACTGTCCTGAACACAAAGACACCCAAACAAGCGTGACAGACAGACACACACCAACCTATTCAAGAAATTACACCCTACACTCCCCTGACCTCACTCCAAGCTCTTCATCCAGACAGGATAGGAAGCACAATGATATCACTTTCAGCAGGACTTCACTTTATGTTGCCACTCTGTTTGCACACTAGTGCAGACTAGCTGTGGCCTCACATCTTCCCAGTTCTTAATAAGGAAATATTGTGTTTGTTCACAGCGAAGGTTCACGCTGTGTCAGTTGTTCAATTTGGTTTGATTCTGGAGCGGAAACACTGATTCCTCTTCTCTTTATTTATTTTTTAATGATTGTAGAGCTTAAAATCATTAAGCTCAAACAACAACGTGGAAATAATGCGATTTTCTCCCCCCCAAATCTGGCAGGTTCAATAAACTTGTAAAATCAGAAACGACTTAGCACCGTGTGACAGAAATTTCTGGCTGATTGCTTCTTATTTGATCATATTAATTAGATCAAATAATACATAAGCTACAGGGAGCTTGTGGTTCAACTCTTCAAAACAAGTAAAAAAAAGCCACATGCCATTGTACTGAGAGATCATCAGGAGGACTCTTAAACTTTGCTCTAGTCTACAGGTACCATTTGCCTCAGCATCGCTTGGCAGGCTTCCCCCTCTCGCTGCATTTCTATTACCCACTCATTCCTGCAGGCTTGTTGCCGCTCGTGTTCAAACATGTTTGCAAACAGGCCAGACAAGACCACTGCTGTGAGACAAACACAAAACACAAACATCAATAAACAAATAAATCCACTCACACACATCACTTCCTCCGAAGAAGAATGCATGCACACTGAGGCCGATTCCAAAGCACTAACTCAAGCCTGCTGGCAGCTTGCAGGAGCAGCATTGTTTGGTTCATACGCAGTGCATTTCTGCAGTCTTGTCTCATTATTAATAGATGGTGTCAGAGAGTCGCCGGCCTCTCTGTCTGACAAGGCATTAGCATAAACACAAACTCCCTCTCAATATCTATTTGTAACGCACTGTTGACCTTCAATTATGGATGTATAAATGTTTGTTACCCGTCCACTTAAGTGTGTGCGTGTGCATGTGTGGGCTACAGAAAAAGTAACATTTTTCACTGGTTATGAGACAGATGATTCTTTTTTTTTTCTTTTTTTTTAAGTTTTGCACTAATCTAAGTCAGACACTCGAGAACAATCGCAGAATTAAACTTAATGTCTGACATCACATTTTAAAAAGAGCTTTAACCTCAAGATCTGCAAAACAAGAGCTAAACTGGGGAAAACTGCACTTCTTCAGATGGCCTTTTCTAGGGTGACTCCAGGAAGCAAGTCCGTGCCCACATACTTCAAGGCTACAAGTTTGTAGCCTATGGATTTTAGTTATTTAGTTAGTTATTTATAACTCACCTGTTTAAATCTTGTTAGTACTTAAAGTTATTCACAACTGAGGATACGACTACTGCACAGGTATTGACTCCTGGAGGAATTATGGTCCAGTGGCGGTAGCACATGGGCAGTCTCTCTGCAGTGTCTGTATTCAGATGTGGGGCAGTGCCAAAAACAACAGGTCTGTGGGGCACTCTTGTGCTGTCGTTGGTCCTTCAGCCAGCCATGGTGAAGAGCCAAGTCATAACATACAAAGAGCTGAAGTGAAGCTGAGTGTTAAAAACAGTGAAAGTTTCCATCGCAGTCACCATTGATGCTTTTCATGCTGAATTTTTTTATTTTTTCATCTTTGATGTCTTTTGTAGTTCTCCCATTCTTGGTGAACACTGGTCTACTTGTCAACCAGCCACCATTCAAGCATCACGCAGTTGTGATTTTTGAGGATTGCATGGGAGCCTGTCTGCAATGGCTGAAAACCCCTTTCCAAAGTTAAATGCCTGTGCAAACAGAAACAGTATAAATTAAACATTAGGTGGCCCTAGCCAGCAGCTATCTTCTAGGCTTTATCTCCACTAATTCAATCCACTCAACTGGACCTCTCCACCATGTTTCTGGTGATGGTGCCTTTTGATAAATAATATAGCTTTGTGCGTGGCTTAATTACATTAACGGTTTGTAGACGATGTCTGTGCTCCAGCTATAGCGAGTGACCCTACTGTCTGAATGTTACAGCAGAAAAGAAACTTGTCTGACCAGGCAACTTTTTCCAGTCTTCTATTGTCAAATTTTTGGTGAACCCATGTGAATTGTAGCCACAATTTCCTGTTCTTGGCTAATAGGAGAGGCACTTACTGTGCTCTTCCTCTGCTGTAGCCCATCTGCTCCAAGGTTTGATATGTTGTGCCTTAACTCGAAGCAGTCTGGGCATTCTCTGATGACCTTTGTTGTCAACAAGGCATTTTCTTGCAGAGAACTCCCTCACTGAATAGTTTCTCTCGTTTGGACCTTTCTTTGTGTTGGAAAATCCAGTAGATCAGCAGTTTCTGAAATGGTAAATGGCCTGTATTTATATAGCGCTTTACTAGTCCCTAAGGACCCCAAAGAGCTTTACATATCCAGTCATCCACACATTGGTGATGGCAAGCTACATTGTAACCACACGCACTGACAGAGGCGAGGCTGCCGGGCCCTCTGACCACCACCAGTAGGCAACAGGCAATAATCTTTTCAATAGCACTTTTCAAAACACAGACCTACAAAGTGTTTCACAGTTTGAATAAAAGGTACACATTAAAGGTGAGTGTGCATGTTCGAACATATAGACACTTAAACAGACAAATAATTAACCACATGGTCAGCCATTCATACCAACATACAGACATGTAGTTGCAAACTATGGCTTAAAATAAAAGGGAAAAGATTAAGGAAAAGCTAACCTATTAAAATGTGTTTTCAACAGTCATTTGGAACAAATAACAGACTCAACAGAATCCTAATAGACTGAGAAAGGCTCTTCCACAGTTTGGGCACAAAACAACCTCAAAAGTATGATTACCTCTGGTTTTAAAATCAGAACGAAGGACTTTATGGAGTGCCTGGTTTAGATGATCGGAGAGGCCAGCTGCAGTGATAAGGTCTCAGAAGATCTGCTGTATAAGCTGGTTCATGTGTATGTAGAGCCTTATATGTTAGTAAAAGGTTTTAAAAGTGTATTTGGAATTTCTCTGCAAGCCAGTGAAGAAATGCAGGAATAGTGTAATTATTACCCCAGCTTTTACCTGCTGGTTGTAACCAGTAGTTATTTGAGTTACTATTGCCTTCCTATCAGCTCAGAATAGCTTGGCTACTCTCCTCTGACCTCTGGCATGTGACATCAACAAGGCATTTTCACTGAGAGAAATGCTGTTCACTTAATATTTTCTGTTTGGCACCAGTTAACACGCCACTTTCAGTCACTTAAATCATCTTTCTTCCACATTCTAAAGCTCAACATCGGACATAACAGATTTCTTTTTTATGACAGTAATCTACTTTTAAACGTTGTGTCATACATAGCAGTAGTGACTTACACTAAAGAGTTACAAATCTTTATTTGTACATACAGTGCTTAACAAATGCATTAGACCGTAAAATATAGACCATAAAAACAGAAAAACACAAATATTTTAAACATTCCTCAAAAACTTGTTTAAAACAGACTTATGTTATTATTTGTTTGGCAGTTAAAAAAAAACTGCATTTACATTTTTCAATCCACACTGGACTTTAAGAAGTCAGAAATTAATCAAGCATAACATTCATCCACGTGAACTTTTTTTTTTTCTGTTCAGCTCTTCATGTGACTGTGGTGATATTAAGTGTAAGTGGACATCTTTAAAAAAAAAAAATCGATTTTCTTTTTTTTTAATTGTTTTTTGCAAGATAGTAAATTTGAAAATTCATGGATAAAAACAATATATATTTTTTATAATTAAAAATATTACTTTAATTGAAGAGCTTGTGCATACTGGTGGGTTAACCATTAGCCATTAGCCTTGATTTGGGTAATTACCAGTACTATTAATTCAGGGCAGCTGTGGCATAAGCCCTAACACTGGGTGGCAGTCTAATAAATTTGTTAAGCACTTTACATATGCATGCAGAATTAAAACGTGTATGTCCATGACACTGCAGCAAATAGTCTGCTTCAAGTGCATTTACACCGAAATTGTTCCATGTGATTTAGGAGTGGGAGGTTGCTTGCCACTGTAGGAAAGACACATGATCACCTGTGAGACAAATATAACCTGAGTAAGTGCAATTTTGAAATGATGAAGCTATCTAAACCTATGTGGCCCCATATGCCACGATCTAGAAAATCAGATGAGAAACAAAGTAATTGACGTCCATTGGTCTGGAAATGGTTACAAAGCCATTTGAAATACTTTAGAACTCCAGTGAATCACGGTGAGAGCCATTATCCACAAATGGAGAAAACTCATGACTCATCCAGGAGGTCACAAAAGAGGCCAGAACAACATCTAAATAACTTCTGGCCTCACTTGCCTCAGTTAAGGTCACAGTTCATGATTCTAAAATAAAAAGAGAATGGGCAAAAATGGCAGCCATGGGAGAGTTCCAGGGAGAAAACCATTGCTGACCAAAAAGAACACAACAACTTGTCTCATATTTGCCCCAAAACATCTTGATGTTCCCCAAGACAAGAAAATATTCTGTGGAAAAGCTTGACCCTTTCCCCCCGTTACATCTGGCATAAGACTAACGTAGCATTTCACAGATAAACATCACACCAACAGTCAAGCATAGTGGTGGTAGTGTGATGGTCTGGGGCAGCTTTGGTAGTTTAGGGCCTGGAAGACTTGCTGTAATTGTTGAAACAATTAATTCTGCTCTAACAGCAAATCATAAAGAAGAACGCCCAGACACCAGTTCATCCCTTGATCCTTAATCTTAATCTACTACTTCACGTTATTTATAGCCATTCAAGTTTCTACTGTCTGTTAGAGCCACAGATTATCCTACGTAGTTCACAGTTCACAGTCTAAGTTGCTATTTTCCTTGTTCTTGTGAATAAAGGTTTTGCGTTAATCACGCTCACCAGTGCCCCTGTGTGTCATCTGCATATTGAGTCTTTTGCCCGGTTCGGCTTCAGCCGTGGCACACTGGGGGGCTCACATAAGCATTGTGCACAATTGAACAGAAATCTCCAAAATAACAGTGAAACACAGAGATTTATTTTTTTTAAAAAACATAACACACAATAGTTGCCTTTATTTTATGACTTTTTAATGCTTACTGCTTAGTCAACTTCTACAGGCCTATTCTGAGCTGGAAAAACCCTGAGTCAGTCCATCACTGAATCTTAACTTTGAGGAGAAAAGTGTTGATGTTGGGAAAGCTTTGTTTAAAGATGACCCCTAAACCTACTGGTTTAAAAATAACCCCAATATAAACACCAAACCAGAGCGGTGCATCAATCTAAAAAGCATTTTGAATTTCAATAGATTAAAACTTGATGTAGTGAAACAACAGCATTGTACTGTTTATCTGCAAATTAAGAGAAAATTGTACAAATTATAAGGGCAATAGAAATGGACAGTGATATCACTACTTTCTAACTTCTTCGTGTGTTTTATGCCTAACAGACTCTGACCTGTTCGTTTTCTTCTCCTCATCCTCCTGAGCTGTTAAAAGGTCTGCTGGTGTTTACATGGGTGTGATACCTCAATCTCCACAGCCTCACACTTCACACATCACCTAACACAACATGCTTTTATTAAAATAAGATCTTTCCATTAGTACTAATAAAGTACTTTGTGTTAGTGTGTGCAGAAAGCCAGCCATTCATTAAAAATGAATAGAGCAGCATCTCAGCCTGCAGCTATCTGTGTTGTTGTTTTTCCCCTTCACTGCCTTTGTGTCATGTATTTCTTTGCTTTCTCCTCCATATTTCTCAACTGATGGAACCAGATGTGTTTCTCTGGTTCTGCTGCTGTCACTGTCCACATCCCTATCTTCACCACACCTGGCAATTATTATGCCAAAATAACAGCACACACAGCATTTCCATTAAGTGTTAATGCCGCCTCCCTCATTCATCATGTGGCACTATGCCCCCAGTATGTTCGTGTACTGTAAAATGACCATTTATTCAGTCCTGAATGGGTCTTGTTTTAAGGTGATGACAAGTCTTTGAATATATTATACACATGATCTCAGTCAGAATGTTCAAGAAAGAGAAATATCTCTCATCAAATGACCATGAAAAAGCTGATTTGGACCTTTCAGTCATGACTATCAAAGAAGCCATGGTTTCCAGTGCCAAAATTCATTGTTATTTCTCCAGATCAATCCAATGAAGGTGTATCTTTAGTTATACAACACAAATATCTAAACAGCCAAACACATGGCAGCAACTCGCTGCATTTACAACTGTAAACATAGTCAAAATGACCTGCTGAAGTTCGAACTGAGCATCAGAATGGGGGAAGAAAGGCGATTTAATAGACTTTGAACGTGGCATGATTGTTGGTGCTATGCGCACTGGTCTGAGTATTTCAGAAATCTGCTAGGATTTTCCCACACAACAGGTTTACAGGGAATGGTCTGGAAAACAAAAAAATTCCAGTGAGGGGCAGTTCTCTGATAATGTTTTGTTGATGTTAGAGGTCAGCATAGAATGGTCAGACTGCTCTGGGCTGATAGGAAGACGACAGTAACTTAAATAACCAGTCGTAACAACCAAAGTATGCAGAAGAGCATCTTTGAATGGAGAACAGGTCAAATGTTGCAGCAGATGGGCTACATCAACAGAAAAACACTAGGTGCAAGTCCTGTCAGCTAAGAACAGGAAACTGAGGATGCAATTCACACAAACTCATTAAAATTAGACAATAAAAGTGTTGCCTGATCTGATGAGTCTCAATTTCTTGTAGGATCAAACTTTGGTCTAAACAGCATAATAGCATAGAGCCATCAGCCTTGTATCAACTGTTCAGGCTGCTGGTGTTGGTGGTGTAATAGTGTATGATTAGGGCGTATCTTTTTGTCACACAGATGCTCCTTAGTATCAGCTTAAACCCCACAGTCTACCTGAATATTGTTGCTGACATTCTTCATCCCTTTGTGACCACAGTGTACCCATCTTCTGATGGCTGATTCGAGCAGGATAACACATCATCTCATAATGATAAGAACATTTTAGCATGTTTTTTGGAACATGATGAGTTCCACAGTCAACAGAATTTCATCCAATAGTGCACCTTTGAGCTGTGGTGGAATAGGAGATTCACATCTGGAGGATCTGTGTAATGATATCATGTCAATATGGACCAGAATCTTTAATGAATGTCTCCAGCAAATTGTTCAATCTGTTCAATCACAGAGAATTTAAGCGGTTCTAAAAACAAAAGTGGGTCCAACCCAGTACCAACAAGGTGTACCTAATGAAGTGGCTGGTGAGTGTGCATGAATTCCATTCGCTTAGTAAACAAAATGTCAAAGAAATTGCTATACAAGTACAGTTACCAAGCAACGGTTTCTACAAAAAAAGGATGGTTAATGTGCTCAAAATGAAGACAGGAAAGTACGTGGGCACCCATTAGTGCCTTTACTATTGATTATATTTCAGCATTTAAGTATTTAGATCAGGCAACCTTAACCTTGCAAAGTTGCAAATCAATCAGTAAATCTATCTATCTATCTATCTATCTATCTATCTATCTATCTATCTATCTATCTATCTATCTATCTATCTATCTATCTATCTATCTATCTATCTATCTATATATATGAACAGGAATGGATTACAGTGCATACTATGTATAGAATCCTTGGTTCAGTTACAGTTTTTCTCAGTCGCTTTGGTGCGTTTCTCAGATCAGAATTGAAATTCTCATAACTATTAGTTCAACCTCCACAACACTCAGTCATTTGTGCACATCATAGTAGCAAT
>NW_005187407.1:5110511-5125838 GCF_000239375.1 Pundamilia nyererei | reverse complement strand
ACTTGCCAGTCTCCAATGAATCCTTGCACTAATTAGACTCATTAGGCTCAATCCAGCGTAGGCCAGACAGTTTCATAAACCTGATCTTGTTTTTGACAGGCTGCAGCAAAGTGTCATCGTGTGTGCCTGTGTCAGCCAGTCGAGTGTATGGTAAGAAGCATAGTGTGTTACCACGTGCTTGCGTGCACTGCTCAGTGCTGTCAGAGTCCACAGTGAAAGGTGTGATCTTAAGTGTGATTTTTGTGCTCAGAGTGAAATAATCACACTTTTCCCAGTGGTCACACTTGTCAATCAGATGTCTTAAACTTACATTTTAGGGGTCACTTCACTGATGTCAATGCTATAAATACATTTTTAGATGTTTTTAATCATATAGATGGACAAATTATAAGGCAAAAGGTGCATAACAAAAGGAAGTCAGAGGCCCCCTGTGAACAGAGCCAGGCTTCTCTTAGTACTTTTAAAAGCTTGTACGGTATCCATGGTGTAAAAGTGCAACTTCAATGTTTGGTTCAAATCGTAAAATAAGAGGGTTTCTGACTTTGTCAATAACCACACATGGTCTACACTAATACACATTCAAAACTGGCACCACAGAGAACCTGAGTGTGTGGCTCACAGCACATTGGCGGATGGAAGCTGCCCAGCGTGCAATAATGGTGCACCCAGTGGTACCTTAGGAATCCCCCAGCATGTCAAGCAGTACCCAGCTCAGCCACACAGCAGTCTGTTTTACCTGATGCCCTGTAGTAGGAGATATGGGACTGAGGAACTTTTTTTCCCCCTATAAGACAGAAAACTGTTTAGTAAATAACACACACACACACACACACACACACAAACGCACAAATCAATACATGTTAAATTTAAGTGTAACCCCAGTGTAGTGGATTTTGTATGTATTCCACTGTTTTCTGTTCCCTTTTAATACGTTTTATTATTTCTTAATTTATTTACTTAATGTGCATATGTATTGTTTTTTTTTAAAATGCATTTCAATGGATCCTTCCGCCTTAAGTTTTTTACAGGATTGTACTTGTATAACACTATACAACAAAATATTCTAGTTTTCTTGTTTGTGGGCAGTATTTTACAGTAACCAGAGTATTTATTTTTCTAGTTGTCGATCAGTCTTCTCTAAACCTACTAGCTGACTCATCGCCTGAGCTGCTGTAACACTGGTCTTACAGATTAAGTGTTTTGAAGGTTGTTAGTGGGTTTCTAAGTGGAAAAGCTGGGATGCGCCTTCAAAATTCCTGTTATGTGTTGACATTTAACGAGTGGGCACAGACTTGTGCATGCTATTAGGCAGTCTAATAACTAAGCGTACGATGGGAAGAACATGTGCTGTTAACTCCAAATGTTCAAAGACAACACAGTCGTGAGCGGTCCTGCCCATTTGAGCGTGTGAAGCTTAGCCAGAATCAATCTGAGCAATCAATGCTAATAACTTACTAGTATGCCTGCGTGCAAACAGATTGTTAACTAGTGAGATGAGAGTGGAGATGGCAGGAGACATGATGGGATCTGCGCCCTCATTACTAACAGAAGCTTATTAAATTTAAGCCTCATCAGTTATGTTTTGTTCCTAGCTCGAAGGAGAAAGTACAACCACAGGTTCTGCATCTGAGCCTACCTTTCTGTGTGGAATTTGTAAGTTTCCTTGTGTTTATGTGGATTCCCTGGCTACTCCAGCTTCCTTCCTCAGTTCAAAAACATGCATGTTAGGATTCTGCATTTATTTTTAAAGTGTGTGCCTGTACATCTTTCTGTTGATTTGCTCGAGGTATACCTCACCTCACGCCCTGTGATAGGTAGCTCTTAAAAATGTCAAACATCCAGTGAGCGGCAATTCTTCACATGGATAAGTGATGTTGATGAGAGGTTAGAGGAGAACGTGTGCACATGCTCTGAAAAACTGAACTGCTAAAGAGTGGAAAAAGCTTGGATTAAAAAAATCTGTCTTTGGCCTGAGGCGTGCAGATGGTGAGCTCAGAGAAGAACATCATGGACCCAACCTGCCATGAGTCAACAGTCCAGGCAGCTGCTGCTGGTGTAATGATATGAGGAGTGTTTTCATGGTAGTTAGTGTTTGAAAGTTAGCGTAGGTGCTTTTATTGCCTCAATTTACCATCTTGTAATAGTCCATTAAAAAAAAAGCCATCTCCAACTGGTTTCATGAACATGACAGTGAGGCCATTTTGCTTAATTTGCCTTTTCAGTAGACTTGTAGTCAAGACCGCCTAGACCAAGACCAAGACAGACAGAGTCAAGACCAAGACAAAGTCGAGACGAGACCGAGACAAAAAAGTCTTTAAACTGCAGCCAGATGCTGCTTCGTTTACGGGTGTCAGGCATATTTATCTGTTTTTGCAATGCACTCGCACAGCCCTCCTCACCGCTGTCTACTGTCTCCCTCACTTACTAAGTAGACAGACACACGCTCCACTTGACTGTCGTGTCTCTCACCCTCTGTTTTTCACATAATGATATTATCCTATATCCTCGCATGTGATTGGCCACAATATGGAGGGATTGGAGCATAGCTGAGCCACTGTGTGACAGCTGAGCAGCAAAAGGAAATTAAGTGAGGAGCCGGCTCTCGCTCAATGGGAGTCGACTCTTCTGATTCACTACAAAGCGCTCTCTAAGCACGGCTCTTAGAGCTGGTGCTTTTGCGCATGACACATTATCGAACGTTACGTTGTGTGTCGATCCAAGACAGCAAGACTGAGACAACGAGACCAAAACAAGACCGAGGAATCCGAGACCAAGACAAGACCAAGACCAAAGTCCGTTGAGACCAAGATAAGACCAAGACCACGTAAAAATGGTCTCGAGACCACATCCAACTCTTTTCAGTCATTTGATCTGAATCCATAAGACACTTTTTGAGTGTGGTAGAACTGCATTTTTCTGGTACGAGAGTGCAGATGATGAATGAACAGAAATGATGGGATGTAATATGACAATAGGAAACAGAAACTCATGAATCCATGCCTATGAGAACTGAGGCTGTTTAAGAGTACAACAAGTAACAGCATACTGTGCCTAATAAAGTTTATATGATCCTAAATTACACTCCTTAGTTATGCAAGCACCAATTGGTTAATGTTCACTCACAGCCACTTCATTAGGCACATTACATAATTAGGTGCAATCACATGAGAGCAATTCACTACTCATAGGCATGTAGACATTTTCAAGATGATCTGTTGAAGTTCAAGCATCAGAATTGAGAAGAAATGTGACTTAAGTGACTTTGAATGCAGTATAGTTGTTGTTTCCAAACAGAAAATATGCAGTGAGCAGCAGGTCTCTCAGAAAAATAAATCCTCTTTTATGCCAGAGTTCAGATGAGATCTAGACTGCTTTGAGCTGATAGGAAGGAAACAGTACTAACTCCTATAAGTACTGGTAACAACCAAGGCATGCAGAAAATCATCTTAGCACAGTGAATGGAACAGGCTTGAGAGACTTGAGATAAGACTACACTGGGTGCCACTCTAGTCAGTAAGAACTGGAAACAGGGGCTATAACGCACACAGTCTCACAAAAGTCGGACAATACATAGAAGTCTGGAAAAACACCGACTTGTCTGGCGAGACTCATCAGAATTTGGCATAAACATGAAAAGAAAAGAGGAATCCATTTTCCTTATGTCAACAGATCAGGGTGTGTAGGTTGTGTAATGGTTTTGGGGAAAACTTTGTTCCCATTAGTAGCAGCTGAGCATCTTTTTAAATCTTTATAAGTTTAAAAAGAATCTTAAATTGGTTTCTTGGACATGAAAATGAATTTACTGTATGCAAATAGCCTCCGCAGTCATCAGATCTCAATCCAATAGAGCACCTTTGGGATGGGATACAACAGGACATAGGCCTCATGTAATAACAAGAATAAGAAGAAGAAGAAGAAGAAGAAGAAGAAGAAGAAGAAGAAGAAGAAGAAGAAGAAGAAGAAGAAGAAGAAGAAGACATGGGATATTTTTGCAAGACACTTGGATAATTATTAGCTTAAATCATTCATTTGTTTTGACTAAGTAACTCAACTTGGTGCATAATTTAACACAAAGGTTTCTGTAAGTATCTTATATGTTCTGAATGTAACAAACTACATGTTACTATGCAACTCAATTCTAAATCTTTCACATGCTGTGACTGTGTGGAAGTCAAAGATGTTTTCTAACAACCAAACAAAGTGTCTGTCATAAAAATATTTTTCTAATTACTAATCTGTTGTTTTCAAAACATGCCATTTCCAAAGCTCCCAAACGTTTACACTTTTAAAAAGGCTCCAAAACTCCCAAACATTGTTTGGTTGTTATGGCTGGCTGCTCTAAATCTTGACTCATCTCTCAAAGATGGCCTAAACAGTAGAAACACTACTTTAATATACATACTGTTGTCTAAAATAGGTTATCTTACTGCTTCTTCCTATTTTCTTTTTAATCAAAAAAAGTTTACAATAATCATACTAACAGGGGTGGCTTTTGTTTCAGATGAGTTGCCTCTGACAAAAGCTTTTAATGTGATTTGAGCAGATGGCGATATTTGTTTTGGGGGATACACTCTAATGTGTGTTACAGTATGAAGACATGCAGATGCTCTATCAGAGAAACAACGCACAAGATGTTCAGAGTAAACCAAAGCTGAGTCTGGAGGACTCTAAGAACAATCAGCTGTCCTGGTTCCACAGCTGGAGAAAACTTACTCTGAACTAACCAGGTATAATTCTGGATCAAACTTTAATCAGTGACCATTAGGTACACCACATGTCTAGTCTGCTTCTTGAATCAGATCACCTGTATAATGAACAAGAAAAAGTAGAACTACGTTCAACATACAGCAGAGAAAATACTTGGATTGAGACAGATCAGGATGGTGACCTTAAACTTCTTTGGAATGAGGTGTAAGATGTGAAGATACTGTGAAATGAGAGGGAGGTGTAGCTATGAATGACAGAGAAACAGGAAACTATCTTGAAAAGGATGCAGACAAAAAACATGTCACACTTGATATAAAAAGAAGAAATCCTGGACACAGCTGAATGTAAAACAAACAAACAAACAAACAAACAAACAAAACCCGTTTAAGTAAATTTCCGTTCTTTACCTATAAATCCACATAATTATCATTGAATAGTTCATTTAAAGTTAGTCCTGAGTTCACTGAACTTTAGAGTTAAAGGCAGTGAACTTGTAGATTCTTGTGACTTATCTTACACTGTGAAACCTAAATATTGGCGAGTACTCTAATAACCTCACTGTGTACCTTAATACACTTACTGACTTCAGTGAGTAACCAATAGAGCCTTGTTCTAATGACCGGAGCTTGACTAATAATTCTGATGTGAATCTAGTGGGAAGTGTAACAGCTTTTTAGATTTTAAGCACTGTTACCTCACAGTGAGTGAAGCTGGGGCATTTCTGTGTGGAGTTTGCATGTTCTCCCCATGTTTGCGTGGGTTCTCTCATAGGTGTGAATGTGAGTGTGAATGGATGCCTATCTCTCTGTGTTAACCCATCCAGCGTTTACTCGGGATAAGGATAATTAGGAAGAGAAAGGCTAGATTGATGGGTTAAACAATAAATATGCAATGCCAGGGGTTCACTCCCTGCTTTCTGTTTATGACTACCAAATAACAACAATGTAATGTACATCATTCAGCACACAGGGGTCTGCACTGCCCCCCTATGGCCTTTAGATTCAACAGCAGCTCTTATACTGAGGTGATCGGTGATTTGGCTGATTTCGCGTGTTTCCAGTGAAAAGTGGAGTTTACATGTGGTGGACATTTGCTGCAAAAGAACTACAGATGTGTTAACAGAAGTCAATCAAACACACCCATGCAGAGCTGAATTCACATCCAAACTGCCAAACTCTTTTTTGCTGACATTGACAAATAAAAATGCTAATCTATCTGGTGTTTTTTCAGTCTAATGACTCTAATGATGTTGACAACATCAACTCAGAATGTTTTTGTTTTTATAAGTAACACAGAGCCACAGAAACTACTCAACACACAAAACAGGAAATACTTGCTGGAAACATAAATACTTCATTTAAAAAGAAAACAACATTCACACTCTACAAGAGGAGTGTGTCTTGGCAAAGAAACACTGATGCAATAAGGCATGGTTTATTTGGTCTTCTTGCCTTTGCCCTTTCCTTTGTCCCTTTTGGCCTTTTTGCTTTTGGCCTTGTTCTTTAAGGCCTTGCGAACGCTGTAGCCTCTCCACCAGGCCTGGATCAGAATGGCAGCTTTGGTCTTCAACTCCAGCTCTCTGATCTCCTCCTGTCTCTTCTCTTCAGCCAGCCGCCTCCTCTCCTGGATCTGATTGTACTCCATCTCCAGGGTAGAAAAGGGTTTCTCAAACTTCTTCCGCTCATTGTCCTCCATTTCATAAGCATTTTCATTCACCTCCAGTTTGGCCTAAGAAAGGTGATGGTGGCATTGGGGGTGTGTTGTGTCAAAAGTGGAGAAGAGGGAGATGGCAGTGGATATGGTTGTGGAGTGAAGAAAAAACAGAAAAGTGGTGAAAATATAAGAAATGCTTTGACTGACACTGAGCATCTTTAATTTACTAAGGACATAAAAAGGTAACAATGACCTAAAAGAAAACCCAGGACAACACCTTTATTTCCAGATGTTATACAAGAGTAAATACAACAGTTCTGGATTTTAAAGCATAGAAACTTGGATGTTATTATATATGCTGTGATAGAGCAGATCATGTATGCCACAGTATCCTTGGGCAAGATTATGAACCTAAGTTGTTTTGAGTGCTCAAGTAGAAACGTTATATATAAGAACCAGCTGATTTACCAATTACAATGAGTTCATAGAATAAATCTAAGTTTTATGTGTAAAATTGAAAATTAAATGTGTAAACACTTTCCTCATTGGATGCTTACTAGGGGTAACCATTGTTTTTCTTTTCTGAACTGAGTGGTTTCAGGCCTGCTTCCTGAACAAACTGACTGGGATTGTTCTCTATACAGGAACCTATTCTAATGGTCATCAAACTACATCTTTATTGATATAACCTTAGGTGTCAAAACTTGTCATTAAGTGTACAGGGCTGTCACGTGTTAATATTGAGCTGGTACTGTACTGTAAATACAGTAAATGTCACAACTTTGCATGGATTAGCCAGGATACTGTGGCATACAGTTTACCCAGTTTATTGTGAGGTGTCACATACTGTGCAACTGTGATAACCTTAACATAATATTTTAGGGACATATTCTGAATATAGTAATGAGTAATAAGTTTGTAGAAAGACCCCATGTTAATATTTTACAGACTAATTCTGGTACTTTGCAGTGGAAAGTTTGTACCTGGATTTCTCCTATTTCGTTGTCAAACTTTTGGATTAAGGAGTCAATTTTCCCTTGCATCTTTTCATTTTTCTGCCAAAAAACAAGAACAGTGAACATGAGTTTAATGAAAACCAAATACACTACCACAAGTAAAACATGAAACCTTATTGTTACACTAAACGTACCTCTTGGAGTAATCTCTCAGCCTGTCTGTTCTCAAGCACAACATTTTTGAGCTGAATTTTCAGTTGATCAATTTCCTGCTGTAAACGGTCCTGCTTCAGCTTTGACACCTGAATGTGTGCCTGCACCTGTTTGTCTTCAAAAGGCGACATGTTATCATCTGATACATCACCTTCTTGAGGGCTGCACGCCTGCAGCAAACTTTCCAAGTGTTTGATTGTGTTCTCTTTCTGGGAAATCTGTGATGTCAAAAGCAATGGATAGGAGGTGAGAAGATGGAAAAAATGAAGATTCTGCTTCTCTAGCTGCTAATGAAAAAGCCTTGACACCTTACCTCAGCATCTACTTGCTGTATAGCTTTAGCTACTTCTTCTTCCTCCAGTGCAATATTTTTCTCCAGATCTTTTGCAGAGGATGAAAACTCTTTCTGCTTTGTGATGAGCTGTAGCTCCTCGTCCGGGCTGATCAGAAACTTTTCTACCATTTGGCTATGAAGCACCTTTAATCCTTTAATTAATTTGTACTCCTTTTCCTCTATTTTTATATCTAGTTCTGCCCTCAAGCCAATAATGCCATCTGAATGGGCTCGGCAATAACGGAGAATATCCCTGACAGAGTTCTTGAGATCATTCCCAAGCTGAGCTCTCTCCTTCTCTCCTCCGATCCTGGCATCTCTTATTTGTTCTTCAACGGACTCCTGTTTTAGACTTTCTAGTTTCTCCAGTCTTTCCACTAAAATCCGATGTTTTTCAAGTGCCTTGCTCAAGTCCTTGTCAACAATCTCAGACTTACTGTTAAGGTGGAGGAGAGCGGGCAGAGCTGCTGCGGTCTTAATTTTACTGATGCAGTTTTCAAGTGTACTTAAAATAATATGAGCCTCACTAGAGAGGTGCTTGCTCTGTACCAAGCAACCATCTTCTGACTGGCTGTTTGGCAGCAATGCCAACCAATCTTCAGACATGTCAACACTCAGTGGCTTCGACTGGGAAAAAAATAAATAAAAAGTCTGGTTTTGTCTACAGTGTCTTAGCTTTTGATAAAGGCAGTGTGTTCTATGAATGAATTTAGCACGAGTTCGTATATTTCACTTTACTCTATAGCCTATGTCACACTTACTTGTGTTAAATCAGAAAACTAATTTTAATATTAGACAAAGACAACCAGACTAAAAAAAAAATGCAATTGTTAAATGATGACTTAATTTATTAAGGGACAAAAAAGTATGTAATCATGTGATTAAAACATTTTTGGAAAGCTCAGTTTACTTTCACTAACTAGTCGGATTACTGTCAGACCTGCTGAATCAAGAAATCGCTTAAACAAAACTTGTCTGACAATGTATTTTACACATAAGAGAAGTTACTTTTCTATCTCAGTTTTAGTCTAAAGTCACGGGCTCTTTGTGAAGTACTGTATCGGTTTTATTTTATACCTGGTAAATTAATTTTCTTATTAGCGAGCCAGTTAAGTATCTATAGTACTGTGAATGGTAAACGTTCTAAACTACACATCGTAAATTTAAAAAATGAAAAGGTTGTTCTCGGTTTTTGTTTGCTTGTGGCACATAAGCAGCTTTTACTTTAGTTGTGTAATATACAAAGTTAGCTAAGCTACATACCTGTAGACGTCTCTCAGTAAGTGTATGGGTTTTATTTGTTTTCCTGTTGCTAGGATACCAAATAGCCATTTACCGCTTCAGCATTGGATCATATTACAGATTGCTTATGTTGACAAAATATACACACACATATATATGAATACTTTACCACATTTCAAACAAATTCATACAGGTATTAGCTTTAAATTAATATACTATGATGTGTTAAAATTGCCGACTTTTACTTTGGAAATATGCATGGTCACTTACTTAGCCTGCCGTTAACTGCTGCTAGTGTCGTAAAAGTTTGTTTATCCAGTTCTGCCCATAAGTTGTAGGTATCTCTAGAGTTTTTGCGGCGTCGTTCTTGTACATAATGTTGCTCTCACAAGATAAAGCTAGACGTCAATTAGCTGTGAGTGGTTATCCGTTCTATGTGTAATCAAATTAGTTGTGTAGCTGTGCGGAAATGGTGCTGCCGCGATGGACCCAGACGGACAGCTTGTTAGCCTGCGTGACAGCGAGCCAGTTAAATCGGAGATAGATATTTGTGACAAGGAAGACACCAAATCTGTAAGCTCCCCAACCCCATGTCTGTTTAGCATACTGTAAAAGGCGCTAGAGCCTGTTTTTGACTATTCTACTATCGATATTTGAACTTGCATATAACACAGGATAGAAACTGTTCGGTTTGTCTGCTAATATCTAACCCTGCCGTCCGTCCTCAACAAGATGTGCAGTTCTACTGCTGTTTGCGGAGAAAACCTTACACTTATTTAGCTGTTAGGTAGCTGTGATTAAGTCTGACAAAAAGGTGGAATTCCAAGCAGGTTGCAGTCTGTTTATCTGCTAGCTAGCATGGAGACTGACGACGATGTGCCTCTCATCTTAACCTGGGACGAAGCAAATAGTGGTCTGCTCAGCGAGGAGCCTGAAAGAGGAGACGAAAGTAAGTCTATACAGTGATATCATCACATAACTCTGTAGTCAAGCAATGCAAACAATGTACATGTACACCAAGGAAAGGAACATGATCGGGGGAAGTGGTTTGGTGTCTCTACTGTAATGCTGTCGCAGTAGACATACAAGTAATACACAGATCCCATTGAGAAAGCACACCCGGCCAAAACTAATGCACTCCTGTGTAACACCTGGGTAATAATCCCCACCTTTAAGAAGGCTGTGGTGTTGGGGGTTCGTTCACCCCCAACATTTTAAATACACTATTAGGGTCAAAATTACAACACACCCAAGTTTCTAAGATTCAATAAGTTAAATCACTACTTCTGTACAGGTTCAGTCTGCTTCTTCTTCTTTTGGCTGCTCACTTCATAGGTCACCACAGCAGATTATCTCCCTCTATCTCACCCTATTCCTACATCCTCCTTTGTCCCGGCAACCCTCTCTTTTTGTCTACACCCTTGAATCTTCTCTGTGCTCTTCCTCCTTTTCACCTGCCTGGCAGCTCCATGTTCAGGATCCTTTGTTAAATACATCCACTATCTCTCCACTGTACCTTGCCCCTTGAAGTTTGTCTCCTAAGCCCACCGCCTGATCTGTCCCTCTGATATACTCATCTCTAATCCTGTCCATTCTGGTGACTCCTAATCAAAACTCTGCCACCTCCAGCTCTGCCTTCTGTTTTTTTGTCACAGCCACTATTTCCAAACTGTACATTGCAGCAGGTCTCACTATCATTTTGTAAACTGTTACGGATTCAAATATTGGGGATGGAGAAAGAGGAAAATCCAAAATAACAACACTGGTCCGGCCGGGTTGAGTCAAACGATGATTTTAATGATCACACGCGTGGGAGATGGACACCGTACGCAGACAGCATCAGATCTCAAAATGGTGGAGCATTGATCAAACTCGTATAGCCTCTAGTGGCCCCCACCTAATCATAAAAGCCTAAACAATCACATGCTTTCTCTCACACGGCGCCTAAGCTATGACCTTGGCTCCCTGTTTATCTGCTCCTGCTGAGATGGGGCAGAAAACTCCAGTATGTTCTGTTCTCTTCTACTCAGACAAATAAGGCGATGACTTTCTGCGAACAGTATTTCTTATAACTCAGCAGTATGTCCTTCTGTCACAAACCACCCCTGGCACTTGTCTCCAACCACTCCACCTTGCCTGCACTCTCTTCTTCATCTCTCTTGTGCCGCTGTTTATCGCTTTGGATGGTTGACACCAGGTATTTAAACAAATACAGTTCGATCAATACTTTTCTAAAGGTAGTCCAGATAAAATGTCAGCTGAGTATTGAACTCTGATGGTTGTTTTTACTGTACACTACAGTATTCAGAGAGGAGCGTTTGCATAAACTGTTTATTTTATTATAGCTGTTTATAGATGGAGTTAATGTTGTTTTTTTTAACTTACCATAATGCACTGGTGCAGTCAGAAGCGCTGTAATGTTGACAGTCAGCTGCATATATGTTGCACATCCAGGCTCTGCTGTTTGAATGGAGAAAACAGATTGTCCACCAGGCTCTGGGATCACGTGTGGGTGGAGCATGTATGAGTATCTGTGCATCTGCTTGACATAGTAATCCTGCTGCCTTTGTTTTCCTCACATATAAGCTACAAAATGACCCATCTGAAAAACTGCTGGTTCAGCTTAGAACTGTGTGCCCCTCAGCCCCTCCCCAGTGCATATGGGTAGCGTGTGTTTGTGTGTGTGTGTGTGTGCGTGTGTGTGAGTGAGTATCATTTTCTCTAGCTCTGGCATGAACAGGAAGAGGAGAGGAGTGTTTTTTCTGTCATATATGGGAGTGGTGTACAAGTGGGACAAGTCCTGCTGTTCTTGCCTGCTTGCTGCCAAAGCCTTCTGGAAATAGAGGGAGTATGAACCTGGACTCTATGAAATAAAGCTGCCTCTTATCACTTGAGTGACAAATCACAGGCTTGGATAGAAGTGAGGAATTTAGTTTTTATTGCCCATGTTCCGGACCCTTTATTTTTCTGGGACAAGTAGACATGACTGCTGGATCTGTTTATGTGAGCCTGACGTCACTGTGTTATTGACTGGGAGCTTCAAACGTATTATTGTTCTCAAACAAATGCGTGGTCGGAGTGGCACACAGCAGACGATGGGTGTACTTCTGTCAGAGTAACGGGTAGGCTGCCACTGGATTGGAACTTAAGCTTCTCGTTTCAGCTCAGTCTGCTGCTGTCATGGTGGATAGAAAACATCTGTGACCTGCAGCACGTTGGATTCTAAGGAGTCGTGCCCGAAGAGAAAATATGTGATGTACAGTGTGTGGGAAGAGTACCCCAACAGACTTGCGCCAGAGTAAAGTATGCAGCTGCAGAAAGCCGCATGGAGGGACAGCTTTGTTTGAGGAAGAACCTGGGACCAGGCTTGAGTTTGAATACTGACTTTGTCTGGATTTTATCTTGGTCACTTGACTTAATTCATACGATATTATGTTTATGTGTTTTAAGCCCTAACATAGGAGTTTCGTGTCTTCCAAAGTTCGTCACTCGCTGTCGTCTGGTATTGCAAAATCAGTTCCTTTTGTGGTTTTTCTGTCTCGTGCCTGCATCCTGTTTGTGGTATGACAGAGGCTTAATAGCAAATGTGATGTGATTGAAAGCACACTTTATTACTGACTGGCAGCACTGGGATCAAGGTTCACGTTGTGCCACAGAGTCAGGAGGAGGTAATTTTTCAGTCTGGCAAAAAATGTAATATCACTCTTCTGTGTGACTTTTGTTCCAAAACAAGCAACTGATTCTCAAAGAACTACAAGTGCAGAACCTCAAGAGCATCTGTGATCATTTTAAAAGGGGTCTGCTCTCCAGAGTCCTTTTGATCTCCGGGATATTTCCGGATCTGTAAGGATTTCATCCGGATCCACTTGTGACTTGGTTTCTGTTGTTTGCATCAGGTCTGTGTGGAATGTCTGGCCATCTGTATCTCCAGATGTGTATTGATGCTGGAACGAGACCAGCATACTGTGACTGGGACACACATGTAGACTTCGTCCTTGGAAGTAAGGGATGTTAATACCGTCACACAGCTGATGAATCCAGACTGACAAATGGAGAGTTCGCACACACAGGCAGCTGGTTTCCGTGAAGATCAGTCGCATATCGAGAGCCCTGTAGTGACTTCATCCTTTGCCTTACAGCTAGAACTAGAATGCATTGGTAGGCGGATACCCCTTTGTGTGACTCACATAAATAAGGGGTGTATGAGAACACTCACAATTAAGTCTTGTCTTCCAGATGGAGGAGGCAGTTATGACGTAGTTAACAACGCTGTGATCTCAACGCCTGGCCCACAAAACTACAGATCCCAAAATGTGTCCTTGCGACAAAGCTGGGAGATGAACTACCAAGAGGCAGCCATCTACCTGCAGGTATTTACAACCAGAGCATTGCTGCATTTATTAGTGTATGCACTCATTCACATGATCACATTATAGTTTTATTATACCTTCTACACTGTATTACTTGTAGATAGTTAAACCTTGTCCTCTCCCTGTGAGCTATATTTACATCCTGAAAAGCTGCAGGATGTTATAAATCTATAAACATGCAAAACTGTGCAAAATAAAATACAAAGGCAGTGTTGATGTACATGAAAGGAACTTTTTGCCAAAAATGGGGTTTTTGTCTTGTTGCTGATACAAAAACATAACCTCATAAGGTTTTGTAACTGTATTTTAAAAAGCCACAATTGGTGTAAAAATTCTACCCGACTGATTTTATTGGTTGATTATTGGCAGATTTGTTGATTTATACACAGCGTTTATGCAAAAATCTGACTTTTATAATGGTATCGACACATTCAACAGAATGTAGATTATTGATTTGTAAAACCTTTGAACTGATACGATGGAGATGCCAAGTTGGCCAGTACTGGTCGGTTTGCTTTTAATTTTCTTTTTAGGGAAAGAAGCAATCTTTATTACAAATAAATTCCTGTTTTAAAGTCTCTCTCTTTCTCACTACATGTTTGAATATCCAACCAGTGCAAAATTAATGTCAAAGAACAAACTCATAAACACTGATAAATCAGACAAGAAAGCTGCTGTCAATCAATATTTATCTGTGTGTCTCTTATCAATGTCTGAATGTTTTACTTTATAAAATTGGCAGTGGCTCCTAGATTTGGTTGGCCTGTTTTAAATCATTGGAAGAGCTGCAAAGTACAAATAACCGTAAGCACACTTGTGCGTTTGTATGCCTTTGAGAAGTTCTTTTTACATCGTTGGTCTGAATGTTGAGTTCTGCTCAGTTTAAATTAAGTGCAGAAAAACATTTTCTGTTATGTCTCCCGTGGAAGAAAAAAATTGAAAAACCAATTAAAAAAAAAAAACACTCGGGGAATTAAAGCTGTTTAAAAAATTAGAAAAGTTCATATCCATCCATCCATCACTTTTGCCAACTTGTATGCACAAATGTGTAACTTTTACATTTTCTGTGTAGGAAGGAGAGAACAATGATAAGTTCTTCACTCACCCTCGAAACCCAAAGGCACTTGCGGCGTACCTGTTTGCGCACAACCACCTGTTCTACATGATGGAGCTGCTGACAGGCCTGCTGCTGCTGATGCTCTCACTGTGCGAGGCTCCTGCTGTACCCTCACTGCGCCTGGATGTCTATGTGAGTGAATCTCTACTCGCTAACATACTAATATGAACTAAAAACACAACTTTACCTTACAGTCGCAGGCCACTTTCTAATTTACATCTTGGTAACACTGGGTTGGACCCTTTTCCTCTTCAGAACTGTACTAATTCTGCAGATTCATCAAGGTGCAGGAAACATTGCTCATAGACATGATAGAATCACACGGTTGCTGCAGATTTGTTGGCTGCACATCCGTGATGAGAATCTCCAGTTCATCCCAAAGGGGCTCTGATTGAAATCTGGTGACTGAGGAGGCCATTTGAGGACAGTGAATTCTCTGTCTCAGTTTGAGATTAGTTTTGTGACATGGTGTGTTGTCCTGCTAGAAGCAGCCATCAGAAGATGGGCACAATGTGGTCATAAAGCCATCCAAATGATTAGCAACAATTTGGTTTGTTTAAAGGATGCTCCGTTGGTACTAACGGGCGACCGTGGCTCAGGGGGTTGGGAATCGCATCTGTAACCGGAAGGTCGCCGGTTCGATCCCTGGGCTATCTGTCCTGGTCGTTGTGTCCCTGGGCAAGACCTACTTGCCTACTGGTGTTGGCCAGAGGGGCCGATGGCGCGATATGGCAG
>NW_005187407.1:5100996-5109735 GCF_000239375.1 Pundamilia nyererei | reverse complement strand
CTGCAGATCTGATGTTATAGTTTGGGATTCAGCTTTCATTATCCTACACTGTACATGTTGTCTTCTCTCTTTGCACAGACGTGTGTGTTACTGGTACAGTTTGTGGAGGCCATAGTGGTTCTGATCCGACAAACTTCTCACATGCGAGTGACCAGAGCGCTCAGACCAATATTCCTGGTGGACTGTAGATATTGTGGTGCTGTGCGCAGGTAAATAATGACCTACACACTCACACACACACACAGATTCAGTCTGGCCCAAGACATTGCCACAAAATAGACATTACATTTTTGATTGAGCACACATTTGACTTGCATACTGGAAAATACTAGCGGGAACAGAGAGACTAGTCGTCCCCGCCCGGGCTCCAAGCAAAAGTCTTGTCATATGAAAGAAAACGGTGACTCAACTCTGTAGGTTTGTAAAGCCAGACAAAATTAAACAAACTCAGTGAGATTTCAGCTCCATCTATCTTACTAACAAATGTTTCTGAGAAGTTCTTTTGTTTTCTATTGTGGCCACCCACAAGGCAGTTGTCACTGACGAGGTTTCTTTCATCCAATCAGAAACTTGCGTCAGATCTTCCAGTCTCTCCCGCCTTTTATTGACATCCTCCTGCTGCTGCTTTTCTTCATGGTTATATTTGCTATTCTTGGTAAGAGTGCATAAAGAAACACTTTGATTATTTTCTGTCCTCTATTTGTTAAACTTGTTTATTCAAGCAGAGGAAACGCCTCATGAAGAAAGCTGTTTTTGTTAATGTTTGTATTTGATTAGCTCTTTGTGTCCTCCAGGCTTCTGTCTCTTCTCCACGAACACCTCTGATCCGGTATGTTGAGTCTTCCATCTCACTTACAAGAGTTTGTTTGAGTTATGTCATTTCAGGGATTTGGGTGGTTCTTCTCTTTGTGCCAGTTTTGTGTCTGGTCATATTTCCTGTCTTGAACCCTATCCTCTCACCACAGTACTTCAACACTATGGAGAACAGCCTTGTCAGCCTGTTTGTGCTGCTGACCACAGCAAAGTAAGCACGGCAATACACGTACTACTGCCGCTTGGTTATCTTTACACATGGGGCATGTAAGCAGTGCTCACCACGTTTAGAGCTTCTCATAAATCCTTTTACCACTTTTGCTTAATCTGCTTCCACAGTTTTTTTTAATTTTTTGCATCTTATGACTCGGTCTGCATCTGATGACATCTCTCTTTCACTTTTGTAGTTTCCCTGATGTGATGATGCCAGCATACTCCAAGAACCGCTGGTCCTGTGTTTTCTTCATTGTATACCTCTCTATCGAGCTCTACTTTATCATGAACCTGGTAGAAGAAGCTTGTTTTTTTTCACAATTTCTGAGATGTCTTTGAGTCCTATTGAAAATACACACGGCTTGAAGTTTTCCCAGTTACTCATCATCGCCGTCTGTGCCCCCCTCTCCAGCTCCTGGCGGTCGTGTTTGATACATTTAATGATGTTGAGAAAATGAAGTTTAAATCTCTGTTGCTTCACAAACGCTCTGCTATCGACCACGCCTTTCAGCTGTTAGTTAGCCGTCAGGTATGCCTGTTTTTTTTTTTTTTTTTTATTATTATTATTATTATTTGTAACATGTCTTTCCTTTTTCTTTAACACTGTCAGGTGTTTTCTTAAGCTTTTCTTATGTTTCTCTGTGTTACACAGAGACCGATGGGTGTGTCTCTGAAGCAGTTCGATGGTCTGATGCGTTTTTACAGACCACGCATGTCTGCAAGAGACCGATTCCTCACTTACAAAGCTCTTAACACATCAGGGGCTCCCATGCTCAGGTAACTGTCTCTCTTCCACTTCTCAGAATGAAAATCCTTTTACATTGATTTGCTTTGTCACTGATTTAATGGTGGTGTGTTCTGTTGCAGCCTGCAGGACTTTTATAAGTTCTATGAGGTCACTGGCCTTAAATGGAAGGTAATTAGCCTGACATTTCTGCTGTGTAGCTGCTCTATTTTTGTGCTCCTCTGGTTGATTCAAATATACATTTACTGTCAATCTGTGTGTTGTTTAGGCACGTCGCAGTGGAGAACACTGGTTTGATGATCTTCCACACACAGCCTTCCTCATTTTCAAAGGAAAGTTCTCTTTCTCTCTTTTCTTCTGTTGTCAGGCAAAATAAGATTGGCTCTTGATCCCTTATTGTGGATACTTTCCTCTCCAATTTATTAGGTATCCATTTGCTTGTGAAGTCAAAGGCCTTTCAGTATACTATGTGTAAGTGTAATCATTGATCTTCTCCCAGCTGCTATCAGTGATACTGATCAAAGTCTCTTATCAAAGTTTTTTTGTGACTGTAGATGTGGTGGTGGCCATCAACGGTGTTTGGATCCTTGTGGAGACGTACCAGCTGAATAGTAAGATCTTTAACCGTAATCTGCAGTACTGTGCAAAAGTCACGAACCCCTCATATCTTGATATTTTGCCTTAAAGGAGCCAGACTTTCTTGTCATTTTAAATTGGTTTTGAGCAATAGTTCTCCATTCTTTCTGGAGGTCTTTAAAAGTTTTTCTTTCGACATTGGCTGCTTTTTTACTTAGGCCAGTCCTCATCCCTGACTGTTTTCAGTGGAATGTTTTTGTTGTTTGATAAACCGCTTAACTCTGACCTATGACTCATTCAATGATAAAAAAGGCCCCTAACTCAAGGGATGAACCAGTGTTGTGTCTACACATAAAAGACAACTAAGCAGAAAAATAATAATTATTAATATTCTATCTTTAGGCATATTATTACTAGCACCCTGATGTAGAAAGGGATAACTTGTTTCCATTTCTATAGTTGAATCTATGAAAAACAGCACAAATGAACAACATCTGAAAGTCATGTCCTTAAGAAATTGAAAGAAATTCAGCAAAGACCTGATGCAGGACCCCGAGAGATGCATCTGGCCGTTCAGTCGATCCATCTACTGTTCACTGAAGCCTCATCAGAAAAGGTCTCAGTGGAAGGGTGGCTGTCAAGAAGCCATTCTTGAGGAAGGGAAATGGGAAGAAAACGCTGAGGTTTGCCAAATTACACAAGAACTGGACTGAATCAGTGGAAAATGTGTCTGATAGATTGAAGAACACAAATTTGACATTTTTGGTCAAATCATTGTCAGTATGTACAGAGGAAGTCAGAAAAGAAGTACAACAGTGAGTGTCTACAGCCATTTGTAAAACATGTTGGAGACTCTCTCATTGTTTGGGGCTCCATTTCAGCCGGTGGTGTTGGGGCTGTTGACAGGATTGTGAATGCAGAAAAGTACTGCCAGATTTGGATTCACCATGCAGTATATTCTGCAAAGCGTCTAACTGACAACAGCTTAATTATTTAGCATGACAATGAACTCAAACACATTGGCAATGTGTTTAATCTACCTAGGTAGGTTAGCTTCCCCAGAACCTGGACCTCAACATTATTGAAGCAGTGTGGGATCATCTAGATGGAGAGCAGAACTAAAAGGGAGCCAACATCCAAAGAAGAGCTTTGAATGTCAGTATTCCTGAAGACCTATGCCTATGAGAGTTCAGGCTGTGCTGAAGAATAAAGGTGGTCATACCAACTATTGAATTTCAAGCTCTTTATAATTGCATAAACTCAGTTTTTGCTTTATACACGTATGTTTTCATGTGTTCCAGTGAATAACTGTGCTTAATTTCCTGGCAATATATTTAAAAAAACGCCCCAAGACTTTTGCACAGTACTTGCACAGTACTAAGGCATGTGTTCCAATACTGCAGGTGTTTTACCTTCCTCTCCTCTTGCAGGTGGATTTTCCTGGTCCAAATTGGTTCCCTGGAGTTACATTGTTTTTCTGACCAGTAAGTAGGCTGCATGGCACCCTCCCCACCCTGCACCCTGCACCCCACATAGAAAGTCCAGATAGTATTAAAATGTCATAAGGTGTCGAGGATTAATTACAGTCGTTTACACTGTGTGTCTGTCCTTCCACTTTCAGTTTATGGTGTAGAAGTGTTATTGAAAATATCAGGTTTGGGGCCAGTTGCCTATTTCAGCTCTGGGTGGAATCTGTGAGTAACACACATTGAAAACACAAATCTGTGCTGCATCCAAAACTCAAACTGTGCACTCTGTTAAACACAAACAATGTCTAAATCAACAGACTCCATTTGAGTGTGGAAATTTTAGGAATCTTTAATAATTAAACGTGACATGTTGTTTTTCAGTAGGCCTACTTATATTTAAAAGAAAATCACAGAAATACCTCTGAGCTGATATGAAACCCTGTTTCTCTGCTTTTGCTGGTAATCCTCATTGTGCTCTTCCGTCCAGGTTTGACTTCTCTGTGACGGTTTTTGCCTTCTTGGGCCTCATTGCTCTTGCCTTCGATAAGGAGCCGTTCTACTTTATTGTAATTCTCAGACCGCTTCAGCTGCTAAGGTATGATTTTCAATCTCCTTTAACGTGACAGCATATATGCACATAATGGCAATAGTAATTTATTTTACATTCAAATTTCTGTGTGTTGCCTTTTGCAGGTTATTTAAGATAAAGCAGAGGTATCGTAATGTTTTAGACACCATGTTTGAGCTCTTCCCCAGGATGGCCAGTCTAGGGTTGACATTAATCATCTTCTACTATTCCTTTGCTATTGTGGGAATGGAGTTCTTTGCAGATGTGGTTTACCCCAACTGCTGCAAGTGAGTAGTCGTGTCATGAGACGCAAATGGAAAAAGTGGGTCTCTCCATTGGTGATTCATTACTTCATTAATTTATTCTTCCTTTTTTCTCTCCCTCTCAGTACGAGCACAGTGGCCGATTCCTACAGACTGATCAACAACACACAAGGCAACAAAACAGTGCTGGAAGAGGGCTACTATTATCTCAATAACTTCAACAACATCCTCAGTAGCTTTGGTAATAATCCCTTTTTCCTTTTTGTCAAAATTCTGTATTTGTATATTATCTACATCTGTTGTGTGTTCATGTGCGTTATGTTTTCTAGAATTTTAAAAACATTTACTCATTTTTTGTTTATCTCCAGTGACTCTGTTTGAACTGACCGTGGTCAACAACTGGTACATCACTATGGTGAGTTTATCTGTGGTTCAAAATCTGTCGCCACTCGGCAGCCTGAGCACAGATCGTCGGGTGTCTGACTGCTTTTTGCTCTTTCACAGGAAGGAGTGACGTCTATGACGAGCCACTGGAGCCGTCTGTACTTCATGACTTTTTATATAGTTACGATGGTGAGTAGGAATGCGAACAGAGGAACAAAACAAAACTCAGAGGTTTTGCCTATCTGAGACAAATTGAAGCCTTTTTTTTTTTCCTTTTTCAATGTTTCTATCCTGCCCTGAGGAGCCTGTGTAGTCTTACTTTAATGTTGTCCTCTGCATAATCTACTGAAGAATCAGTGTGTGGGAATGTAACCATATTGCATACAATGTTTTGTCTGTGCAGGTGGTGATGACCATTATTGTGGCGTTCATTTTAGATGCATTTGTGTTCCGCATGAACTACAGTCGCAAGAACCGGGAACCGCTAGAAAATCCAGAGGGTGGGTTTGAGTGTGTGTGAGATTGTATGCAGGTTAAGAGTTGTTAGCCAGGATCTAAATTAAATGTGTTTGTACACGCTGTAGATGAGAATGGGATCGTGTTTGAAGTAGAGGTGAGTCGTGATGACGTTCTCGCCGCTCTCGAGTTGTACAAACAGATGTGCCCAGGATCGTCTTCCCTCAGCTCTCTCCAGGGAGTCTTACAGACTATGGACAAAAGTGGGGTAAGAACACACGCAAACAGCAAGAAGTCGTCTTCTTCTGCTCTTTAAGTCCCTCTAATTAATTTTTACTCCTGATTTGTTGTGCGCAGCACTCGTCTTTAGTGTACCTAGGTCGCAGGTCTAGGACGAAGAGCGACCTCAGCATGAAAATGTACGAGGAGGAGATACAGGTAAGAAACTAAAGATGTAATCCTGAATACCATGTCAGGACTTGGACTATCATGATGTGTTGGTCTTTTCTGTGTTGTTTCTTAAGGAGTGGTATGCAGAATATTCGAGGGAAGCCCTGCCTGAACCAGACCAAAGCCTGGAGCGGGATCCAGACAGCCCCATGCCTGACTTGTCTCCCTTCCCAGAGCCTCAGCTCAACTCACAGACTGGACCTCACAGCATCAATTAATGCAAAGTTTGCTAGGGAAACATGCACATTGTCATTCCAACGTTTTCCTTTAAAGGCAAAATCAGGAAGCCTGGACTCCCATATTATGTGTGCATATACTGCTGTTGGCCTTTTGTGCCCTATGGTAAACCATGACGCATCTAAACCTGATGCCTTAGTTTAACGACTCCTCTGATCAGTATTAACACACCCACTGAGTTTTCCAAAGACCGAACTATATAAACACTTAATACTCCTTTTAGCTCAACTGAACAAATTATGACATTTTCCCTCAACTAATGTCTCAGCAGACTTATAATATTTTACTTTTATATAACTTCGTATTCTGTAATGTATTTGAGTTTATTTGAATAAACTGTTAGAACTTGTCAAACTGTGATGTTCATTGATGTTGCTGGATTATAACACTGCTGGCTGTAAAAATTACCTATTTACTCTATTTAGAGAAGTTAGAGGGGAAAAAAAAATGAAAGCACATACACTCCAAAAAAATTAAACCAAAATCATTTAATTTCCCCAAAGCAGCATGCACAAGTCATTAACATTTAGATCAATAATTAATGGAGACAATTCAGTGTTTCAAATTACAAAAGGCACAGTGTGAGTCATTTCAGTCCTCCCTGAGCAGACTTTGCTCGCCTGATTTCATTATCCAACCACAGGAACTCTGTGGGTAGTAGTCAAGTGGAACAAAGGTTACAGCTGATTCTTGTAAAAAAAATAGTGCATAAATAGTTGTAATTTTTCAGACCGGCCGCAGCATCAGGTCTACGTAACACGAATCTTGCCAAACTCTGTAAGAAGTGCAATGATAAGGAAGATGACATAGAAGATGAGGAGAAAGATGCCATAGGCCCGACCCAAGTGGAAGCGGCACAGCGGAACGATGACAAAGGACAGGACCAAAGACAAACCCAGAGATCCTGCAAGAATCCATGTCAGCAAACCTTCTGGTTCAACCTGAGAAGGAACAAGAACAAAGGCTTATTATCTTCATAGTGTCTGAAACAGGCTCGTGTAGCTTGGGTTAGATTACGCTGCATCTTAGAGGAAATTACCTGCACGTCGGCATGTGTTTGGAGCATTTGCACCAGACATCCTAAACCCACTCCAAACAACATGTCTGAAGGAAGTAAGAGTCAAGGATACTAAAAGCCTCTTTTATACATGCATGATAGGTGTTGTTTTACAGAGAGTCACAAAAACAAGGATACTGAAAATGATGCCTCCAAAGCAGGCAGATATAGCCATCCGTGGGTAACCCTGCCGAGCCATGGTGATGTCAGAAAAGCAGTCTGAAAATAAGAGACACACAATTTATTTATTTTTTTTAAACAACTAAAGTTACATATAGTATGTTTTTGGAGAAAAATACTGAATGAAGTTTTTAAGCATTACCTCCAATGCTGTTTCCCCAGGCCAACAGAGTCAATCCCAGCACAGTGTTGCTCAGACGCAGCACAACCCCGAGCATGTGCAGAAGACTGACCACTTCAGAGGCCGCTGCACTGATCAACACTGCACTCACCACAAACCCCAAAAGAGCAAAGAACTGGAGGGGAGGGGAAGGACAAGAAATTTACAAACAAGTATCATCATAGCATAAATGTAAAGACCTGTGATGTAGCTTTAATCTTGAATCAATATGAGAAACGCAAATATTTTAAGCCATCTTAGAAGCTTGATGGCAGTGTTGCTAAAACAAAACCAGCAATTACCAGATATCCATCAGCCTCAGCTGTACTTAATTTGTGTTTTGTGTTAATTAGCAAATGTCAACTAAATCAATGTACTCAACATGCTAAACCATTATACCTGCACTCAAACTCATAGCATCACTGTGCATCAGAAGAGCTAGACACATAAGGGACACAGCACTCAGAGAATAATGAATAAAACAGCAATAGGAGAGTTAAATAATGCCAAACGTGGCAGGTGACTTGCATCTGCCCCAGTAAAGCACATCAGTAATCAACAAGGAAACATATGCTGTAGATAAATATGCAAAAACAACTGGCTCATGAGGTCCATGAGTTTGTATTGTGTGGTAGCAGCTATATCTACAGGGTGTAATAAAGATGCATGTAAGTGTAGTGTATTGTGTTGTTCTTGGAGTTTTTTTTGTGGTGCATGAAACAACAACAGACACAGAAAAGTAACTGAAGCCTGAATGTGGAGTAATTTTGCACATGTGCAGTAAAAGAATAGCGATAAATGCTTTCTACATTTATTTGGCCAGTGAATTCAAAGTTTCGTTTTTAGTCATTTTTTAAAAGACTTGACAGTTAAAGTTAAATTAATACAAGCACCTTTTTCTATACCAAATCACATTTTTACCCAACAGTCACACACTTGCACTCTGATGATTGCATCAGGGGAAAGTAAGGATACTTCGACATCAGTCTTCTGATTAGCAGACCACCCACTCTACCTCCTGAGCCACAAATGGCCTTGATGTTAACAGCACCCAGCATTCCCCAGCAGACTCCTCTTTTAAGTACTAATCAGACAGGACACTGCCAAACTTTGAAAATCAAACAGTGCTCAGTTATGGCTGCAAACTATTCTCAGATGTGGAGCTCGG
>NW_005187407.1:5097024-5100808 GCF_000239375.1 Pundamilia nyererei | reverse complement strand
GTCATTGCTGGTTGAGCAGAAGACAATAGCAGAAACGAAAAGTCCCAGCAGGAGAAACAGCAGCCAGAGGGGAAACTGCCCTTGGATCATATAATTTCCATCTGATAAATTAAAAAGGAAATAATTTAATCATATGCTTATTTTGATTAAGACTAGGACTTCAAGCTGCTTCTGTTGTAAAATGTTAAGCACTTACATGCTCCAGACTGGAAGACGAGCACACACACCAGAGGAGCAGTGATCAGGTGGAGGCAGTTTAGGGGGCGTCTCCAGTTTCTGTCTTCTTTGTCAGGGTCGACCACAGGGATACAGAGCAGCAGCAGCACTTCCAGAGGAGTCTGATGGGTGCAGACCAAGAACCACAGAATAATTTACTTTAATTTACATTGAAAGACAAGTTTTGACTGGATTTCACTCAAGTCTGTGAACCAGTACCTTTAATACTTTAAGGACTTTCCACTTCCATGATTTCCTCCTCCACCTACGGTTATCGACTGGATTCAAAGAGCTCAGCAGGATCTGACTTGTAGACTCAGAGTAGGGCAGAAGTGGTCGATACTCTGACTCTGCAACACACAGGTGTAAATTATGATCTGATCACTCAGGAATGTGCTGCAGTAAATTTACTTTTGGGTTTATTTTTTGTTTGTTTTTTGTTTTGTTTTTTTAATGGAGGCTGCTGCATTCCTACCATACTCCTGATGAATACTCCTGCCTGTCAGACAGGGAATGTCATCATCTGATGAGTCAGACGAATGAAAGTCTGCTTCAAAGAAAAAACAAAAAAAACATCACTTGGAACTGTGTGGTTTTTATTTGTCTGTGTGTAAGAGTGTGTGTTTATATATCCAACCTGGAACATGTGTAACATTCTGGACACTCGTGTTGTAAGAATATTTTTGCCGGTTGTAAATGAACGCACTGATGATAACAATCACGACGTACAGGACGTAGAGGCCAAGGTACCCTAGAAAAAAGAAAGATCTTATAGTAAAGACATGTAGGGATGATGAACATTACACGCAAGCAAGCACACACAGAGAGACATGTTCTCCAACTAATTAAAACTAGTCAAGACTAGTTTTAATTAACTAGTCTTGACTAGTTTTAATTAACCTCTTCTTTTTGGCCCTGTGGGTTTCACACCTAAGCTGTAAAAACCAGACCAACGACATAGCCGCTGATCTGGCCTACGATCAATCACATTTCACAGGATATTGCAATTTGTGAAGAGCAGAAAGAAGGTTTGAGATCAGGAGTATTATGACAACAAAAGTGAAAATGAATGAGCTGTCGAGTCTAGTCAGGATTCACTGATGGCAAATTAGAACAAATGTAAAGATTTAAAATTATAATATTTGTTCAAAATTCAATGAGAAGCTTTCTAAAACCGGACCAACAAAGAAAAATCGAGAGGTCAAATAGGATGCATAATTAATGCAAGACCATGTGTGCGTGTGTCGCTGTATACCCAGTGTTTCTCCCAGCGTCACAGTTCCTCTGTACAATATGAGGAAAGTCCAAAACACTGCAACCATGTAGAAGATGACATCGCGCAGAAATGGACGAGAAGCTACAGCAAAAGGCTTGACCAGCGCCACGCTGCCAGCAACTACTGTAGTAACAAATATCCCGGCTCCTGGAAAGGCAAACAGGCTGTCACATCTCAAGGCGTTTTTAAATGTATTAACATATCGGTGTGAGCGTGCGCGAGTCTGTGCCTACCAAATAAGGCTCCGACAGCCAACCCCGCTGTGTGCGGGTGGGAAAATGCTGCAATGGCACTGAAGATGTCAGGAGCTCCATTACCAAGAGCCAGAAATGTCACACCCTGATTACAGGCAGCAGTCAAGGAAAATATTCTTCTCAGAAACTATAATATAAACATTAGTGTGCAAAAGTTTTGAGCCTCCCCTTATTTCTTTATTTTTTGGCTTCCAAGGAGCCAGACTTTCTCGTAATCTGGTTTTGAGCAATAGCTCTCCAGACTTTTTGAAGGCATTTCTAAGTATTTCTTTGAACATTTGCTGCTTTTACCATCATTTTCAGTCCAGTTCTTGTACTGATACTTTTCAGTAGAGTGAGTGTTTTTTGTGATATTGATAGAAAAAAAAAAAAAAAATTGGTTTCTACTGTGTGTAAAAGTATTCATGGCGTCAACATTATTAGAGCAGTGTAGAATTGCACAAACTCAGTTATTTCTCATCTTCTAGTCTGTATTTCCATACATTTCAATAAATAGCTGCACACTTCCAAAGAAGTGAAAAAGAAACAAAAAAAAGGTAGATCAATAATTTTGCCCAGTACTGTATATTCTAATATTTAACAGTCTAAGAGGTCAAACAGAAACTTCAGACTGCAGCCCATGGGTAGTGTTCAGGCGATGGAGAGAAAGGATACGGCCACATTGTGGGTGAGGCGCAGACTGGAGGAGATGGCAGACAGGTTGGGACAGAAGCTGGAGAGAGGGGGAAAAATAAATACAATTCAATAATCTTATTGAGAAAACAAAATAATTTAATACCTCAATTTACAAAAAAGCTATGTCTCAATAGATACTTTTCACTGAACACACAACAGCTTCTTTGCAGTAGTGTGTAAAGTGAAGTGGGTAGGTTTATATATAAATAAATAAATAAATAAAAAACAGAAGCAACAGTTCTTTCTTTGAGGAAATCTCACAATCTTGCAACAAAAGTGAAACAGTAGTGAAAACTCCACTCATGTGACTTTTCTTTGCACGACCATTTCGCTGAAACCATGATGTGTGTGTGTGTGTGTTGAATAACACCAGCGACACTTACAACTTAGAGGCAGTAAGTCCCAGAATAATAAACAAAAAGAAGAGCCATATAATCTGTGGAGAAGCAGAAAAAAGACAGCAGTTGTTGGTTTGTGAGGTAAAAACTATTGTTTAAAGAAAAGAAGAAAAAAAAAAGGTGTGAGTGCCTTTACATTTACAAACATGACACTGACTACATTGGTCATACTGTCCCTGACCACAGATTTCTCTTTTAGGTTTCATTTGCAGATTCTCACTTACACCGTTTTTAACCAAACACTTCAGTTAATCCCATTTAAGACTTTGGGTATCTTGCAAACAGGGGAACTGGAAAATATCCACCATTATGAAAACACATTTAGCTAAAGCAAAAAGCTGATTGTTTTCCTAGTTCTGTTGAAGCAAAGTTTACTTCCTCATGTGAGTTTTATGTTGATTCACAAACAGTAACCAAGCCCAAAAACAGAAGCACCTAACACCTCTCACCCACATTTAAAAAACGGTTTAGCTCACAAGGTAAAAAGGTGACCAATATGTTATAAGGATAATACCACCTGGTCTCTCCCAGCTTAATTGTTATAGAAATAATATAGAAATAACTCAGAGTCTTACACAGAAAGAGATGGTGAGTGGTGTGAGGTTGGGAGGCAGCAGACAGAAGGCCACTTCAAGGTAATTGATGAAGCCATCTTCCATTGAACAGTCTGGTGTTTTCTTCACGAATGCACAGCGGTCTGCAACGCTGTAGTTCATCACCAAGTCGCACTGCACACACACACACACACAGTTATCTAAATGGCTCAACATTTTCACGCAATCATTTGTGGCTTAAACAGTGGAACAACAACATGTGCATCTCTTTCGTAATGACTGATGAAGGTGAGTGTACCATTCATTTATTTTTGTGTTTAAGATAAGATAAAACTTTATTAATCCCTCGAATAAGAATACAAGTGAAGAGGCACTACAGCTTAGTTGTCCCCCCTCCTTTGTCCTCCTGTT
>NW_005187407.1:5084956-5096622 GCF_000239375.1 Pundamilia nyererei | reverse complement strand
CGCCATCGGCCCCTCTGGCCAACACCAGTAGGCGGTAGGGTCAAGTGTCTTGCCCAAGGACACAATGACCAGGACAGAGAGAGCAGGGGGATCGAACCGGCAACCTTCCGGTTACAGATGAGCTTCCCAATCCCCTGAGCCACAGCTGAAACATGGGCGCTACATTTTGATACAACAACAACAACATCATCATCATCTAACAGCACTGAGATGCATGCAATCATGATATAAGGTGATAAATAACAAATCACCAGAAAGCTCTTTAATTTTGGATCACTGCTTACAGTGGGCCTGCATACCAAGAGACCACATTAACAAATTTGTCTTATCACTCACACACTCACACACCTCTAACGGAGGTGTAACTTTGATGCAATCCAAGTCTACTCATCACCTTTACAGAAATAGATTGTGATAAACTGATATTGTCCAGATGATTATTTGCACATTTCGTTAAAATTCAGTCTAGTACAACGCCAACCACTACAACCTTAGCAATAAACAGACACCTGAATTCACCTTTACTGGAAAACGTAAAAAACAAGACTTGCCATACAAGTTTCCTTAAGGCAACATATATGGCATACCTTTTCAGCGTAACTGCATGTGACGAGTGAAACTGCTAAACTGTAACAAATAAAATGACGAAGGGGGTCAAGAATTGAGTGAAATAATATAGTTTTTAAAAAGAAACTAGAGGATGAGGCTCACTCAATTCAGATCCCGACTTAACCATTTCCGCTTGTGACAGCTGATGGCCCTGGGTATTTCGTATTTTCACAAAAACTGTGGACCGATGGGAGTCCTGAGTATGGGATGCTTTACCTGAGCTAAACCTGTCTTGATGAGGAGTGGTAAACTGCAGTGTGTATTATGCTTGGCATGAGGGCTCGATTTACTTGATTTAAATCAGACACCTACATTCCCTAATCAGAATGAGATGTCAGATCAAATTTTGTGTATGTTTTTCATCCACTGCAAAACAAGCAAAAGCACACCACCCACCCATGCAGAGGTCCTTCTGTATACCACACACATTCAGTGCTCTTTTCAGCTTTGCACTGAGGGTCTATAGTTTACTGACGGATGTGAACCAAGGCGATCAAACTTGACTTACGCCCTTAGCTTTCGCTAATCATGTGACAGGTGGAAAAAAAAAACTAACCAAAAAAAAAACTTTGCTGACCTGAACCAGAAAACAAGCAGCTGACGAACACCTGATAATAAAATACAGCACTCTCAGATAACACGCTCATTTCCAAGCAAAAGCAAAGAAAAACATTTCACTGACCTCATCATTGTTGTTGTTTTCAGCCATCACCGGTGAGGACCAACGTCCAGCCATTCCAACCCGGACACCAGACTCGTTTCGTAAAAGCTCTGAGCCCGAGGTGAGCTGCCAGCCACACGGCAGCACCACGAAAAGTGGCAAGAAAATACCGCAAAACATGATTCACTTTATCCCGGAGCCAGTTCCATTCTGCTGGGAAGCTAACAGGACATCCGTGGGCTGGTTTACTCTTTTAATTCCCGGGCGGTTAGCCTAAAAATTAAGTCGAAGACCTCAAAAACATGTCCCGGTTGTCGTATTTGTTACTGGTCTTAAATAACTTGTTTTCAAGCGTTCACACAGTCCAAGCTCAGATTCAATCCCGTTGAACATTTTGTACACCTTACTCTAAAACTCCTCCCACTGCTTTCCCAATCAGACATGTGCCACGTTCACGGACTCCTCGTAAACCCAGAAGAAGCAAAGGAACGAGTGCTGGAATGCAGACAGCAAAAGGTAAACGGCAAATACGAGGCTGTTAAAATACGTTAATATGTGTATTTAAAAGCTTAGTTTATTAGAGGTATATACTCCAGAGAACCAGCCTGTTCATTTATTGCCTCTATAATAGACATTTGTTTATGGTCTATATTTTTTGACTCATTTGAGCTACCTTACAAAGTCCTGATGTGCTAAACATCTCGTGTATTTCATGACGTATCTCATGGATGGCCTCTTTTAGCTCCAAAGAGGCAGGAAATCACACAAAAAACCGATCGGTTTTCTGCCCCGTCTTATTGTTTCAGGTTGCCTTGCAGTGTTCGAATGTCTGATATAACTTCCTGTTTGCAAAAATCATATTGAACATCTAAATTTGCAAAAAAAAAATTGTACAGAAAACAAGTGCAACAATATGTTTTCAGAGTAAAAAGTATTTATCGCCATTAGAAAAAAAAACATTTCGCACCTACTCCCACCTCGATATATATCAACATATTTTAAAAAGGGGTGTTGGATATTGTTTGGGTGTTTATTTTATGTTTTTGCTGTGTATCACATGGAGCAATGTTCATTTTTGAAAATAAAAAGCACAGTGACTCAGTAAACTCACAGTTAAAGTCACTACAGTTTAATGAATATCAGAAAATTGCGTTAAAACTGCCAAGTTTTTACTGTTTTAAAGTTTATACGTCAATATGTATGTGCAGGTTTTCCAGCAGTACAGTAAGGCAGTGTGTATGAACCTGGTCAGTCAGGGCCTGTTTTGCTTATGATGTGAAGTTAATCTCTGGGCTGCTGATCATTTGCCTTTATTTAAAAAACTACATTTAACTGTGGGAATTCACATTTCAATTTACTGTCCAGTATTTACTCTGATACTGAAGACACAACCCATTCTCCATTTTATTTACATGCCTATTCAAGACCGAATTTCATTTTTAATGAAACATGATTTCAGTCATCCACAAACACACAAACAATAATATAGCAGACAATAAATCTGTTTGTCACTAAGACAGACCGCAGGGCTCAGCAGTGACTCAGTGATTCTTCAGTCCTGTATCGACTGGTCAAAGACTAAAGCAGCATCAAGTGAAGTGTTGGAATCATAGTGACCTCTTCTCTGGTTCCTTGCCACGGGACACAAGTCCTGTTCGCACCACCTGGAAAATTTAAAAAAAAAAAGTGACAAAAAAACAATGATAAATAGTAACAAAATTATAGTGCATTTTTAAAAAATGTTTTAGACAACTGCAAATTTACATTTATTTTTTTTTACCTGAGAGCTGCATAGGTGTCAGATGGAGAAGCTCCTTTCCAACATGCGTGATCAATAAGAAGGGCTCCTGATAACAGAGTTGGGAATGATAACAAGGTGCATAGAGGTAAATGTGTTTATTGTTTGAATGTTTGGCCACGATAACAGTACAGCTGACTGATTACATTACTGACTTAGAAGTTTGTTAGACTGAAAGATGTCAGCTTAAGCTTATGTTTTCAAAATGCTGATTTAGTTAATAACTTAATTACAAACTCAAAAAGCTGAAAAAAAAGCAGAAAACATTTTAGTGAATATTTGACTTAAGCTTAAAATTATTTATAATTATTTTTATGTTGATCAGCTAACCTGTAAATTAACTCATAGCTGCAGCTCTGGTGTGTGTGTGTGTGTGTGTGTGTGTTATACACCTGTGTAGATGCGAGCCAGGCTGTATGCCAGGTCTCTTGCTGCTAGCTCCAGGTAGCTGGGTGCTCTGGTTGCTGCTACCTGAACAAACTCTTCCAGCTCGCAAAGAGCTCCGCCCACTGCTGTCACAGCTGGGGCCAATGAGGAAACGCTGGAGGCGCCAGCCAGCAGAGACTATAACACAAAGAAAACAAGCGCAGTTCACATTTTTGTTCTGCTCAGTCACAAAGAAGATTTTTTCATTAAACTTGCTTTGACCTTGGTATGGCTGAAGTAGGCATGAAGAACCATCCCTGAGCTACGAGCCACACACCGCAGCACATCCAGAGACAAAACATTTGTGGTACCTTCCCATATGCTCAAAACCTGGAAAAGGAAGAGATAAGTTAGTCTTTCACTCTTTTTTGTAAATCTCAAGCTATCACACCTCTAGTATCAAACTCACCTGTGCATCACGGAGTATTCCAGGCAAGCCGGTATCCTCGATGTATCCCTGGCCACCAAAGCTTTCCAAACCCTCCGACACCACAGCCACAGCCTGAGACAAACACAACACTGAAACAATCAGACAATCAAAACAGGCAAATAACAGCTAACGCTAGCATTCACACAAACTGTTCACCTGCTTCCCAGTGTACAGTTTGACGACCGGAGTGAGCAGCCGGAGAAGGTGAGCATCGTGCTCGGTTGCCACTCCACTTTCTTCTCGGCCCAACAGACGACACACATCCATCACCAGAAGAAAGGCCCCTCGAGACTCTACCTGTAGTGTGAGAAGCATGTGTCCTGAAGCATGACAGAAAACACTGTGTGGAGTTTGTTCACCCCCTGCCAGCTTACCTCCATTCTAGCAAGAGTCTGCATGTGCAGTGGGTGGTCTTTAAGAAGCTTTCCAAAGGCAGTGCGCCGAGTGGCATAGTCACGAGCTAACTGGAGCACCCTGTGAAGACACACAGTTACACAAATGTTTAACCAGCTTACTCATGCTGTGCTTTAAGAAATCAGCACAGATTCAAGTGTGGTAGTAGGAGCGGTGTCCTGCCTTCTCATAGCGGCTGCTGCAGAGACGCTGTTGTGGATCCTGGTTATGGTCAGCATATTAGCTATGGAGGACACACCTCTCCCCTCCTCTGAGAGCTGTTGAGGAAAACAAGTTTTCAAAGATTTGGACACATTATAGAAAAAAAAATTACAAGGAACATGGCTTGTCTTGTTTCTCTAACAGTGAAGGTTGGTGGAGTGGACCATAAACTGCCTGAAAATGTCCATACCTTTAAACAAAAATGTTGGATGATTTCCCTCACAGTGATTAATTACACTTTTGCCATATAACCATGTGTTATATAGCAAAAGTGTAATCACACTGTGACAAATTTCTGTAAAAATTCTCCCCCAGCAGGGTAATGCAGGATTTGTGGTACCACACTCGTGTCCCCCATGCTTAAGTGTTCTGTGTATGCACCCTACACAGCTCTGCTTGTGTTACAGTCCAAAAAGGCCAAGATTATGAGCTTGACACATATAGCGCTATGAGTGAGTCCAATTCTGAGCTTTTAAAAAGTGGGCCTGAACAGGAAAGGGAGCAAACATTATTGAAAAGTCAACCAAAAGAAAACAGCAGGAGAACCGCAGTCATTGTTTGCAGTGGACACTTTTCCTTATTTTTAACACTCAGTTTCACTTCAGCTTTCTTTATGTTGTAACTTTGGTCTTCCCCGCAGCTAGCTGAAGGCCCAACAACAGCAAGAACAGACCAGCTGTTCCACATATTGGTCACAATATGCCTCCTGCTGACAGTAAACAAATGCAACATGTAAGTGACTGAACACAAAGCTCTGTGTAGGACAGGCACGCAACCATGCTTGTTCCTTAATGCCCCCCACCACACTGCAAACGCTAGTCAGAAACCTACACGAGAAGCACAACAAAGAATCCGAGGGATTGACACCACCTCAAAAATCCCCACAACCCAATGTCAATTGGTATCCACAGGTTGCACAGGAGCAAGCCTGATCCAAAGAGGCTTACATGAATTGAAGAATTTACAACATCCTGGTGTCTGGAGAAGAGCCAGAGACAAGTCAATGCTACTTTAGAGGCAAAGTAGTAAAAGGAAAAAATTAATCTGTTCTTACCAACAACGAATGCAGATCTCTACTTCTTGTTTTGGTTTGCTGTTTTTTCTGGGCTTGTTTTCCTTTAAATGATTCTCTCATATTAATTTAGCTGCAGCCATTCACAGCTCATTATCTCATGCTGACTGAATGCTACCTGCCCGAGTGCTGCCGCTGGAGCTGCAAGCAGCTGGCACTCTCATGAGTTGCACATCTCAAAAAGTTTCTGAGGATTCAGTGGGTTAAGTGCTACAAAAGTTGATTTGTGTTTTTACAAAGCACAGTGTGTACTTTTTTGTTACTGAGGAGTGGCAAATAAAATCACTGTGAATTTTTCCACCTAGCACACAAATGCAGGAATGGTTCCGCTTATCATTGCTGCACATAACTTGTTTTTGTGTGTGTGTGTTTAAGCAATTGCTCATATCTGCACAGATAGGAGACAAAGCCTATAGTTTGTCAATAAATTGTTATATCCAATGACCCAGCATGTGTAACTGACCCTGCGCGCTGGCAGGCCGTCCAGCAGCAGCTCAGCAGTCGGCATTTGCCGTGTCCCCAGCTTGTCCTTCAGTCGCTGAACCTCAATACCCCTCAATCGGCCATCCTCATCTCGACTCACCTCCGCATAGAAGAGAGACAAACCTTTGCTACCCTGTGGGACAGAGAACAGCAGTCAATTATATCACTCTGCAAGTCATTGACAATGCTTTGTGACCGATGTCAGCAGTACTGGTATGGTTGCTCCGGTTTTGTCCTGCACTCTGGCCAGTGTAAGAGTCATGTCTGCGTCCGTAGCAGACGTGAACCACTTGAAGCCGTGGAGCTTGTAGGAACCATCTGTTTGTGGAACAGCCACCGTCTCAGTGCCGCTGGCTGAGGACAATGAAAACAACTCATGAAGCATTACAACAGTTACTCTTGTTCTGCATGACAAAGCGGGAAAAAAGTATGCAAACAAAGAATCTCCTCCACAGATATCTGATCCCTTGAAAAGCAGAATTACAACACTGTTGTACTGCAGCTCTTAATTTATAGATTGAATCTGGGACTGATAAATGCAGAAAACAGTGTCACTACTTACCCACATCAGAGCCTCCCTGTCTCTCTGTCATCCACTGTCCGGATGTCCAGAAGCGTTCTGGATGGCGGGTGGTCAAACGACTATAGGCGTCTTCTACTGGCCACGAAACACCTAAGGACTTCTCATACACAAATCCAAACAATCATTCACTGTGCTTACAAGGAAAAACAGAACTGGGGTAAGCAAGTCAAAAATATGTGTACATTCACTACTATACAGCCATAACAGCAAAATATAGAGTTTTATTCAGTTGCTCATCAATCTAATATACAGTTCCCTCAAGTACATGCTGCTGTTTTAAACAAAAGCTGGCACATTTTACATTTTTTTTATTAATATTATCAACATACACTGTGCAAACTGATTGGAAGGCAAATTCTCCTTAACACAAACAAGAAAATAAACAGCAAAAACATAATCTCTCTATAAAAGAGATAAATAACACAATAAAAGATAATACAAATATACAATATAAAAGGAAATAGGGTGCAAAATGCATATAGTGCAAACTGTTCCAGATATGGCTATGATTATGTGGTTCCTCAGCCAGTTAAAACAATTTTACTGGGGTGACTTGATGGACTGATTAAATTCTTGTATAACTTTTGAGATGAAACTGTCTCTGAGCCTTTAGTCTCAGCATGAAATTGTCTGTAGCGTTTGACGGATGGGAGGACGATGAATTTATATTCTTAAAATGCCAATGTTTTAAACTACATTGGCTACAATATTCTTCACTTAATTCAGTTTTAAATGATTGGAGGTAAATCCCATTACTAGTTCTGTTGTTCTAATCAGTTTGGCTTACAGGACACTGTATTAGTCATGTTATTCACTTCTTTAAACACACCTGGATAACTTTTGCAGCTCCGTCGGTCATAGCAAGAGGACAGGTGTAGAGGCCAGATGAGGGAGAGAAAAGATACAGCTTGCTCATCTGGTACACACGACTAGGAAACACATACATACACTTTTTGGAAGATGACAAAAACACGTTACTGAAGTGAAATAAGACACATGAGCTAAACCGAAAAAAGGAAGTGCAACGGTCTTCTAACCTCCACTCGCCAAATGACCTCTCATAGCCAATGGCAACGAGTCCTTCCTGCGCTGACAGGTCTTTCATGCGTTTCCAAGCATGGGAGGTCACAATGTGATCCACTCGGCGACCCCAGGGATCAAAGTGCACCAACCGTGGAGGATTGACCTCACACTCTCTACCCCAGCCATCCACCTCCTTTGCCACGTGTTCTCCAAATGCACACAAGTCTGAGAGAATCACCTGTAGACAAATTTATACACATACTATTCACACACATACACATACATATATATATAAATTTTGTACTAATGTATGGTGACCTTGAGGGTCTTTAAAGGTGCTTATTATTACACACAATATATCGCAGACCTTATGAAACAGATCTCAGCCTGTTTACCTGATAGGACAGCTCCTCCCTGGCTTTTTAATAGTAACAAAGACCAAAGTCAAACTCTTATTGCTTTTTATAAAATGAATTCGTGCTGGTGCAACAAAACTTAAGGAAAAATATGGACTACATATGTAACACTGTGCATATACCCAACACTTCTTTCAAAAAGAAAACAAGTTATGAGCACATTAAAAAACAACAACAACAAAAAACACATTATAATATAGTAATATACACCTAATATGGACATTGTTATTTAATGGGCCTGTTGCTCTTGCTCTAAAACTGGTAGTATGACACCCTTTCTTGGGAAAAACATGTAACCCCTGCTCACCTGCTGGGGTATGTGTCTCTTCAGATATCCTCTGAGCAAGGCATCTTCTACAAATGGGTTCTTCAGCACTGGGTTTTCCTGAAAGAAAGGCCCTATCCTGGCTCGGGTGAATGGCAGGTAGCCTGCTGCCTCCCACAGCTGTTCTTCATTGGATCTTCTTCTGCCTGGCTCAGCTACAGAAGCTGATCTGACGTGGATCAGTGGTCGAGGTGAAGGAATGACACACCACAACCTGCAGGAGCCTCCGGCTACACGTCGGCTCAGGAGGGCTGAGGACACTGACATGGCCCAATACCTTCAGTCTGAGGTCTGACTAGGGACACAATGCTAATGCCACTAGAGCAGGGACAGGTGACATTTAGATAAAGGCAGGAATGTTTCAGGTTTTTTTTTAAATGGGGTGGCACGGGGCTGGTGAGTGGCGTCCAAGAACTAGTTGGATCAGGTAAAAAAAAAAGAAAAAGAAAAGTGAGTTATAATAATTTTAATTTGCACAGACCTCCTTCTCCATAGACATCTATCTGGAAATACAGTAATAACAAAATACAAGCCACACTGAAGCACAAGAAGTAAGATAACAAGCTAATAAAAATGAATCTGGATAAAACTGTTAATGGGTGTCATTTTTAGATATAAATAAGGGGGTCTCACACATCCTTTGTTTAGAGTTTGCAAAGTAAGCGACAGTAGTGGACCAAACCAATGTTAAGTACAAGAGGGGAAGTCCATCTTTCAAATTAAATCATTATTTTCCATTAATATGTAAACCAGTAGCATTCACGGGATGTAATAATATTTAAGCTCAAATAGTTACTTTGAAGCAATAAACTAATGGCAAGGACAAGTTGTATTGAAGTATTAAAGAGGACAACGGCACCCTCTGGGCAATGCCACCCCAGTGCCCTTTAGCACCACCCCTGGTCCACCCAGAGGCAGAACAGCATTCAGCTGAAAGCAATTTCTGTATATTTGGTTTTTACTTATTACTCAGAAAACAGGCGCATTTTTACTGATTTACTGATTCCAGATAGGATTAGCTTCTTTGTTTCTCCATTGCTGATACTTATTTCTTTATGTAAATTTATCTAGCTGGCTTACAGACCATGGAGAAGACTGACAACCAAAGAAATGGGTCAAAGTTCATCTGGTTGCGTCGTTGCCTTTGTGCAGATATTATCTTACCGCTTGTATTCCAGGGTTTCCTTTATATTATTTAAATATATTTAAATATTAAACAGAGGCATATACTTGCTATCCTCTTCTTGAAACCCTTTATCATAACGCGTACTCTTCGCACTCCAACCCGACAACAACACAGCAGTTAGCAAGGACGTTCAACAAAGTTGTGAGCGCTTTATTCACGGGCAAGCTTACACAGACAACGCTGAATTAGTTTCAAATGAAACTTAAAAGCTTCCTAAATATCAAAGATATAGCTGCTAGCAGTCATCTTACCAAACGTTTTCCCAGCTGCGTTCACGTTCACGGCGGCAACTTAAGTTTCGCCTTCAAAATAAAAGTCTCTCTTCGTTTAAAGGTTCAAGTAGCACCTCCTGCTGCTACAGCAGCGACAAAAACAGCACGCAAACACACAGGTGACAAACACTTCTATCAAGGATCTATAGTGTATACAAAGGATAAAATATCGGGTATGATACGTTTATATAAATATAAAACATCCCTTTTAGTTGTTTTTTTGTAACTGCGTTGACGAGATGACTCAAAATAAACAAAGTGTTTACGTTCATTGTTAATTTTTTTTTTAAAGCCAATGAACCTGTTATAGTTCATGAACGCTAGCTTCTGCACCTCCTAGCAGGTGGCAGGAAAGGAAAGATTTTAGTAGGAAGTGTTCTTATGAATCATCTGAGCTTTCAGTAAAAGCCGACGGTAGAAACTGGTGGATACTGGACTCTGTTGTGTGTACTATTAGCCAAGCAGCTTCCACAACATACTAAGAGATTGTGCATCCAGTCAGGTTACCTTCCACTGTGAAGCTGGACAGACTTGTAAGAATCCCTGTAAGAATTTTCTGCCGTTTAAACCTTGTGTTTCATGTCTCATTTATATAAAATAGATCCAAGAGTAGAAAAATCGGATTGAAAATGGATTGTTTGTAAAGACAACGATAATCCACAGAACACAGGGCTCTAAGCACCACCAACAAAACTAAATTCAAGAATATTTACTGTCATGGCGACAGAAATCCCTTCCTGTAACACTATAATTTACTTAAGCCCAAATGTAAAATTTCCCAGAACAAATACTTTATTAAACACCACATACTGACCAACATAATGTGTTGCTGAACCAGTTTTATTGTTCCAAGTAAAGGTTTGTCAAAAATACAGTATCCTTTGTTCCAACGAGAACATAAAGACTGAAAGCATGCACCGTTTAATAAAACATTTCCATGATGGGTTAAAAATCTGTTCAAAAAGAAGGACAGAGGCACTGAATAATTATTAAACAATTCAGCAGTTAACCATTTTTTTTTCTTCCCAAAATGAACACAGAACAGTCAAAGGTTAAATGAAGAAGGAATTTAAAGGAATAATAAATGTACTGATATAACCCAGTATGTAGCTCCTGTTTATGGATGGGGAATATCTCCCAAACATAAAAGATGAACCCGGTTTTCTGTCCAGGTTGGAGAACACTGATGTGTTTTTAGTGTGCAAAAATAAAAATAACTGTGTAACTACAGGCTGCAATACAGAACAGAGACGAGTTAAGCCCAAGTCTTTAGTGTGAAAATGTCACCTGACAATGGACCAAAATGAAGAAATGTAGTTTGTCACAACAACAGTTGACTATATAAAAGAGCATACGCTGCAATAAACATACAAATTATTTAACAGCTTAACCAGGATAGCATGTTTTAAACATAGATTAACAGATGTAAGAGGGTAATAAAAAGGGACAAAATAAAACCACAGGCCCAGAGGCAATCGACAGTGAGAACCTAAAAATACAAACCGGTTACAAACTGATTCAACACATGGAGGGATTAATGAAAACAAACCCCAAATATTCACACATGAGAGTGGGTCCATGGAGACTTGAAATGATGACCAGTTTGTTAATGTTCACATCTTTCATTTGATTTTGGTTTTCTTTAATCACCCTTTGTAAGGAGGTCTTCTATGTAAGCATCTAGTTCATCATCTGTGTTTATGTCAATATCCTGTGGGAGGAAAAAAGGCACGATAATTACTCACTTTCTGCAAAGGGGGGGGGGGG
>NW_005187407.1:5080630-5084936 GCF_000239375.1 Pundamilia nyererei | reverse complement strand
GGGGGGGGTTATCAACAATGTGCACATGATGAGGAGCACAGATTAAGAAGTATTACCTCTTGTACTTTCTGCAGAAGGGCCACAATGTTTGTTCGGAGTTTCTGTAATTTCTCGTCTGCCTCCTTTAGTTTGAGCTCAGTGTTGTTGTTTTTCTCCTCCACAGCTTTGGCCCTGGCATCAGCTCTGCTCTGGTATGAATTACACAATGACTGCAGGCCCGATTCATACTGCTGGAAATACTCTTTCTATATGCAGGAGGCAAAAAAACAAAAACAAATCAGTGGGAGAATTCAACAGAATTGGCAAGAAAACACAGCAGTTAACATCTTCACTTATAATTTCAATGTTAATTTGTGCACTATTGCCATTGTTAAATAACTATCTAGTTATTTAACAAGTTTTTTTCCCCATCTAGTTTCATCTCACACTAAAAGATCAAACTATTATCCATCTAGTTTCTGGCACTTATCCAGCAAACTAAGCAGAGATGACCAGCCTTAACTCCTTGGCTAACTCCTCCAGCTGGTCTTGTGAAACACCAAGGCATTCCCAAGCTGCAGCGGAACCCTGCACACTGCAGTGGAAGATAATTTTCACTACAATCTAATTTTTCCATCAGCCTTGTGGACACTGATGAGGTGTGAAAAAGTCTGGCTCAAGTGTCAAAGACGGTGATAGGTAAGTAGACTGAGCAGACATTTTGGGTTCCCAAAGATAGTCAGTGCATTTACAGTGACCTCCATCAATTTGAAACTTTGTGGGAACAGATCAACCAGTAAATTCAGTTCTACTTTCACTCTTTCTTCATCACGCAAGACTGATACAACAAGCACATGATCCCAGCTGCCATAGGGTGAGAGGCATGGTGAATACAGAAACAGACAACATTCACATTCATATTTCTTTTTGCTGTGCTATTTAAGCTTCTTTTTCTTGCATCTTTCTGCTTAAATTTAGCATTCTGCTTTTGCTTTCCGTCACAAGATAGAAGAAGCTTTTATTATCTCACCAAAGGAAAGGCAACCAGCTCCTCGGCTGTCATGCTATTAACATCGTCCTTTGGGATCCGAAAAGCAGGAGGAAAGAAGTAACGCAGCATTGTTCTAGAAACATCAAGAGCACGATAAACACACAGCAGTTATGAGAGTTACAAGACTTCAATAAAGAATGATAACAACATTGTAACCAGCTCACCTCAACATGGTGACCAGGCTGTCAGTCACCTCTCGGCTGGTTCCTGGCTGAGTAGTGTCTGGCTCCATGGGTGCCGGACCCTTCTCGGTCTCCTGCTGGGTGTCAGGTGTCTGAGAGATTGGAGATGGTGGTCGCATCAGCCGGACTTCATCGCTACCCTTAAATACCCTTTACAGAGAGATCCATACATGTATAAGATTCAAATCACCTGCCATGTCATCAAAACATGTTTAGAAAGCAACATTCACACAGACTGCATCTTACCATCGATCTTTAGGGGTGGACCGAGGTACGTAGTCAAATTTAACTTTCCAGCGAACACTTTGTTTATTCGCCTCAACGGCGATGACTTTGCCCGTATACCACTCCTTATTGACACGTACTTCGACCAGCAGACCCTTATCTGGAGAAAAAAATACTCATTTTCCAGTTCTGTATTTGATTCACATCAGTAGAGAGTGGACCATCATCTCACCTTTCTGAGCATTTTTAGTGTCGTTTTCTGGTTCCTGTTGTAGAGCTTTATCAGGTGCCTGTAAAAATACAAACAAAATATGACCGCAACAGTTTGAGAAATCACTGAAAAGGCAGTCGGGTTAGATACAGTCTTCAACAACTTAGAGGTTGAAATGAATGGCATGCTTGGTTATAAAGAAACTGTTATATATTAATAAAATGATTGGTTTTGTTTTGAAAGAACCGCTAATCTACATGAGCTGAAAAAGTAAGTGTTGATTGTTAGAAGTTGTGAGAGCAGCAGGCAGCCCAGCTTGATTCGACAGTAGAAGAGAGAGGGACCCAATAAAGCTACCTTTTCTTTAGCCCCGTGTGTAGAAACGGATTTAGGGGCAGAGGATGGTGTTGTTGGTGCCTGCCGTGTAGGGGCAGACACTCCTTTCTTCTCAAGTTGAGAGTGTGTTTTAACCTGCAAGGTCAATAGCAAAGGGGTTCTGATCGGAGGTTCAGCAACCTGATGGACCACCCAGGTATGTCCATGTTCCCTTAGTGTCTTAAGCAGAGGTCTAAGATACTTTAATTGCAGCTACTTTGTGTTCAGACACCATAAAGTAAGCGAGCAGTATGAGTAAAGCTTTGCTCCAATAAGCAGCTAATTAATTTAAAACTGACAGACTTTACCTGAATTAATGCAGATATCATAATAATGTTGAGCATACAATCACTTCCTAGTCCATTCATTACCTTATCCACATCCTGAAATTTATTTCTCAGAAAGCAAAAGCGGGAAAATGCGAGCAAAAGCAAAAGTCCTTTGAGCAAGCTGCACGCTGAACACGCAGGATTAAGGTTTGTGCAGAATTACTAGTGCTCTCATTTCACACCCCAGGTTAATCATCTTGTTTTGATGTGCAGTTGTTTTTCAGAGCTGTAATACATTTTCAGCAGTTACAAATCTGCACTACAGTTTTTGCCTCTGTTCTTTACCTCATCCAACTTTCCACGTTTGGGAGGTGGGGCCTTCTCTACGACTTTGCCACGGTTAGTGGCAGCTGCAGCCATCTTGGATTTTTTTGTCTGTGGTTCTTCTTCACTCTCCTCACTGCCTTCTTCTTCTTCTTCCTCCTCCTCCTCCTCCTCTTCTTCTTCTTCCTCACTCTCCTCCTGCTCTATTATTCTCTTGCGCTGTCCAGCAGCTGCTGGTTTGGCAGGTGAAGCTTTGGCAGATGCCTATATGAGGAGACAGCTTTCAGTATTTTACACTGCTTTATGGTAGGATTTGTACATGAAGCCATATGAAATACTTTTACAATAAAACCTTTTGTTAAATCAAACCTGTAACATACCCGTGAGCTGCGGCTGGGTGGAGGTGTTTTGGCAGTAGCTTTGGGAACAGGTTTTGCTGCAGATGGAGGAGGTTTTGCTGCAGCTCTGGACCTGGATGGCTCAACCTTTGGTGGAGTTGGTGGTATGGCTGATGTTCGGGTGGGCCGCTGAGAAGCACTACGTCCTGGTGGGGCACTTGGGGCATTTTTGAGGTGAGCTGGGAGTGGTGGGGAGCGTGGGCGTGCAACAGACCTTTCAGAAGACCTGGTTGCCTGAATTGTTAACGTGAAAGGACACAAAACTAGTATTTGAGTATGATAATGAATACATTTGAACAAAGAGGAAAAAAAAAAAGGAAAAAAGGATCACCATCAACAGCAGTGTTTGTCTTTAGTCTGACCCTTTTACAGCGCAATTAAATTGTTTAAGACTGAACACACAAAACTCCTTTTTTACATTTTCAGTTCATATTTACATAGAAAAGGAAACATACAGTTCATCCAGAGAGTATTCCCAGCATTCCACTTGTTCTACATTTTGTCATGTTACAGTCTTATTCCAAAATTGATTGGAGTTTACCAAAAGACATCCGAAGGACTCTCAGACGATGAGAAACAAAATTCAAAAATAAATCTGTACCAAGGATTGAACTCTTTGGTCTGAATGCCAAGTGTCATGTCAGGAGGAAACCAGGAACTGCTGTATGGATGGCCAGTACCATCCCTACAGTGAATCGTGGTGATGGCAGCATCATGCTGTGTGGATATTTTTTGGAGGAGAAAATTGGAGATGAGTCAGAGTCTTGGGAATGCAGTGACATAAAAGAAATCCTTGAGGATAACCTGCTCCAGAGAGCTCTGGACCTTGGACTGGGGCGAAGGTTCATATTCCAACAGGACAACGGCTCTAAACACACAACTAAGCTAACAAAGCAGAGGCTCCAGGACCACTCTGTGAATGTCCTTGAGTGACCCAGCCAGAGCTCAGATTTAAACTATATTGAACATCTCTGAAAGGATCTGAAAATACCTGTGTACTGATGCTCCCCATCTAACCTGATGGAGCTTGAGAGGTTATACAAAGAAAAATGGAAAAAAAAAATCTCTTATGGCTGTAATTACTGCCAAAGGTGCTTCAACAAGACAATAACCAAAGTCTGTAAATATTTACTTTTTTCACGTTGTATTTATGGGTTATTGTGAGTAGAATTTTGAGGTAAAATAAATAAATAAATAATTGAATCCATTTTGGAATATATATATGAGAGAGAGAGAGAGAGAGAGAGAGAGAGAGAGAGAGAGAGAGAGAGAGAGAGAGAGAGAGAGAGAGA